>NW_026926984.1:0-29344 GCF_032062105.1 Saccostrea cuccullata | reverse complement strand
GGGTTGGGGGTATTTAAATGACCCGTAAAACATTTGAGTTTGGAAATGTCTGACAAGTTGCTAAAGATCCACCCCCCACTGTGGCAACGCACTTTCAAAAAATTACGTACTTTGAAAAAAATTTTCAAAGTTCGTTAAAATTGGGACAAAATCAACGCACAAAATTTTTTCAAGGTGCGTTAAATTTGGGACCAACTTAACGCACTTTGAAAAACTTTTTCACAAAGTGCGTTAAGAGTCTACATCAATATATTTTACCATGGACACACTTAACGCACTTTGAAAAAAAGAAATCATATTTTAGTAATGCAAAGATTTTATTTGTTATTTATCTTTCAAAAAACTAACCCTAACCCTAACCCTAACCTCAAAAAAGAATTGATTTACTCCCGTCGAAAAGAGGAGAAGACGGGTATAGGATCCCTCAGTCCAAATCATTTTCTTTCCAATACATAGGTGTCGGTAACAAACGAGGGAGGGGAGCAATAAACCTCAAAAGGGTACGCTGCATTTTCAATGCTTATACGATGTATATATCTTTCCCAAATAAGTGGGGGGCTTAGTCCCCCCCTCCCCTGGCCCTTCGCCCGGTCTCGATGTCTATGCTATACTCAAAACATTCATATAATTATGTATTTACATAACTAGTATGACGTTGAAAACTTTCAATATTAAATGATTAAATTCAAACAGATGAAAACTAGAAATTTTTAAGTACAGTAAAACGTATGAGAGAGAAAGAATTTTCATAGTTTTGAACAATCAAATTGCCCCGTTTTCATTATGATAAATGCTAAGTTGCTTAAAGCTGTCCACTGTTAGTGCCCCCTTTACACCTTTATATCTACTTATCAAAGACAAGAATTTAAAAAAAAAACAAATTAATGATCTTAAACAATCGTCACTCTTTTTTTTCAAGACCCGTTTCCCTTTTATTTTATCAAAACTTCAAATATTTGAAACGTCCATATCTCAGGTCCTGAAGTGACTTTATCATAGAAAAGTTATCCAACCAGGATCTGTTATTTATCATACCGATTATTTGTAGCAATATTGATCAATCTTTACATTTTTTTTCAAAGTGCGTTAATATGGTCGATATTAACGCACTTTGAAAGAAAATCAATTTTTTCAAAGTGCGTTAGCTTGGTCCCAAATTTAACGCACTGTGAAATTTTTTTTCAGAGTGCATTGTAACACCCCACCCCTTTTGTGTCCAAAATATAAATAAGATTAAATAAATCATTTTTTGGTGTAAGTGTGGGCTCCTACCCCGACCCCAATCTGCCCCTCCCCCTAAAGATTTCTGGATTCGCTACTGCTTGCATAATCTTTGTCTTTTCAGATATTTGTATGTACATTCTAGTAGTCTTTTCCCCTTTCTACATGTACCTATATCAAGACTATATTTTTTTTGACAATGAGTTTTCTTAAAGAGACAACATGACGCAAAAAGGGAGAAATTGAAAAATTTTGCATGACCAGTGTTAATTTTGTTCAATTCCTAAAAGGAATGTAAGTCGACCAAAAATTTTGATGCAATATTTTTAAAACGTTATTAAAACATATTTCTCAAGTTTGCATGCTCCTGTTAAATGTTGTTAACGAGTTTGAACTAAAAATAAATGTTGCGCGACCTTGGCATACACGAAAACAATGAAATGGTAGATACCTTTGTTTTTCCGGCACTTATATTGTGCATTTTTTTTCTTGCAGCGTCAGAAAAAATCAGCCAGAAAAGTTGTGTGAGATACATATAAAGATATTTGGCCTTGTCGAGATTTGAAATTTGTTCGTTTAAGGATTTTTTTCAAATATTTAAATTTAATTATTTTTGCATAAATAATATTTGAGAGTGTTACTTTTATCTGTATATTATGGTGTTCTGCAGATTTCAGACATTTCGCCCGGTCCATTAAATCAAAATTATTCCTGGTATAAGTCATTTTATGTTTAAATATATTATATTTAAAGAATTTGATGCATTAGCAATGGAATTCAAACAAACAGAAAAGGGGGGTTGAGATCTTTCACCGTTCAGAAAAAATCAGCCAGAAAAGTTGTGTGAGATACATATAAAGATATTTGGCCTTGTCGTGATTTGAAATTTGTTCGTTTAAGGATTTTTTTCAAATATTTAAATTTAATTATTTTTGCATAAATAATATTTAAGAGTGTTACTTTTATCTGTATATTATGGTGTTCTGCAGATTTCAGACAATTCGCCCGGTCCATTAAATCAAAATTATTACCGGTATAAGTCATTTTATGTTTAACAAGCTAATTCAGAGAATTCGTGTCCCCCGCTTAGGGAAAAAGTCGGATCCCCCTGACTGAATTAGTAGAATTATTAAATGTATACATGTATACTGATGCAAATAAAATACATTTATGTCAATATGCGTATAAAGATTAGATTGCTTATTCTCTATTATGTGTATAGAAGATTCTTTTTATATGGAATATTTATCACACTGTAATAATGATTTTATAACCTCATAAATTTTTCTGTTCACATGCTGAATACTATCATTAAAAAAAAAAGAAAATTAAAAAAAAAAAAACAGGATCGCCCGAGACTCGATCCCGGGACCTCTCACTTATGAAACGGGAGACATACCACTAGACCACGGAGGCGCTTTAAATGTTGTCGCGTATATGCAGAAGTGAAGTCACATACCTGTATATATTCATGCTCGATATTGTCAAAATTTTATACAATCCATGGTGTTTGATTTATTTAGCCTTTATTAAACAGTTCTAATAGATGTTATAAGAACATAAAGTCCGCCGAGAACCTGTTTTATGCGAAATAACTCTCCGCATGCCCCTGTGCTAAAAATAGCGACATGTAATACTATAAATACTAATAAAACAAACGGGGCGGGGCACTTTGAGAGGGTCGAGAGAGGTCCTAGGGACTTCTGGTATAGAATTACATTGCATAAGCTCAAAATCTTCTTGAAATATCGCCCAAAAATAATAGTGTTACACACACACAGAATGAATAAATTTACGACCTTGAACTTTGACCTTTTGACCTCAAAATCAATAGGGGTCTTCCCTAGGCCACAGGGAGTTGTTATGTAAAATTTCATTGCAATAGCTCAAAGGGTTCTCGAGATATCGTGTGGAAACGAAAGTGTTATAACAGACAGAATTTGCTTATTTATAACCTTGACCTTTGACCTTTTGACCTCAAAATCAATAGGGGTCTTCTTTAGTCTATAGGGAGTTGCTGTGCTAAATTTCATTGCAAAAGCTCAAAGGGTTCTCGAGATATCGTGTGGAAACGAAAGCGTTACAGACAGACAGAAAGACGGACAGACGGACGGACGGACGGACGGACGGACGGACAGACGGACGGACGGACAAACCCAAATTAATATCCCCCACTTTTCAAGCGGGGGACAAATATATTATATTTAAAGAATTTGATGCATTACCAATGGAATTCAAACAAACAGAAAAGGGGGGTTGAGATCTTTCACCGGCAAAATTGTGAAATTCATGGACCTGAGGTCAGGGGTTTTTAAGTGCTAGGGCGGGGCTATCTAGAGTATATAGTGAAAATGCAGAATTTTTTTGAAATGTTTCTTCTCTGTTCATGGTCATTAAACTAGAGGTACTGTGAGCAATGAGCTCACTAAAGGATACCCCCCGCCTCCCATAATGTCCATGTGTTGCTATATATTGTTTTACGGTAATGTGTAAAGAGGAATAACTCGTCCTATCAAATTTTCCAGAAGCTTCTATAGGATTAAAAATGAGGATTAAAAAATGTTGCTTCCAAAAGAGAGGACTTGTTTCAATGAATAAACTTGTTTTTCAAACATAGGTCAAACTCCAATGTCAAAGGGTCAAAATCAATTATACTTAGGGGAAGGACTTGTCACAAGAAAAACACAAATATAAAAGTCCATCACAAACTTTAAAAAAAATTGTGGCCAAGGTCATGGCAACATGTAATAAAGATTCTGTGAAAGTTATATTAAATTTCACTCAGTAGTGTAAGAGGAGTTGCGGATAAGAGATAAAGCGTAACAGAGGGACGGACGGAAATCCCGATTACTATATACCCTCCTACTTTTCAAGCGGGGGCTATAATAAACTAACCAAGTAAATAGTTTTGTTGAATAAGGCTGCTTCTTTCAAAATTGTGAATTTCATGGCCCAGGGTCAGGGGTCTAGTGCTAGGCGGGGCTGTATAGGTTATACAGTAAAAAATGAATTATTTCTTTGAAAATCTTCTTCTCTGCTCCTGAGTATTCAATAAACTAACCAAGTACATAGTTTTGTTAAATAAGACTGCCTCTTCCAAAATTGTGAATTTCACGGCCCCTGGGTTATGGGTCTGGCTGCACCTGGGTATTAAACCAATGAACTATATAATTATGAGGAGGAAGGATGCCTCATTGATATTTGTGAATTTCAGGGTCCATGGGTCAGGGCGTCTTGTGTTAGGGCGGGGCTCTAATATCTATTTATTGAAAATGCATGAATCCTTTCAAAATTAACCTTTTATACTTGGTTCCTAGGTATTATGCCAATGATCTTAGTATATATTCATGATGAAGAAAGCTGCTTCTTGCAAAAATGGTCAATTTTCTCGCCCCAGAGTCAGAGGTACTTGGGGGGGGGGGGGGACATAGTCTGAAAATAATTTAATGCTTTGAAATCTGCACTTCTGGGTTCACAACTGATAAAGTAGAAAATGCATTTTCTCTTTGTTACTCTGAGATACCCCTGGGTAGTAAGTAACCAAAGTAAGCATGCTGAGTGTATAATTATGATAAGCAATGGTGCCTCCTTCAAAATTGTGAATTTCTTGGCCTCTGGTTTGAAACATGAATCAAATTCAATTGTTGGAAAGTTGTTGCATGAGACTCAGGTGACCTATAAGGCCCATGGGCCTCTGGTCTTCATCGGAATCCTGGTGTTGATCAGCTGTGATTCCGGCCTTCCTGAAGCAGTTCTGTATCGTTGATGATTTCACGGCGTTCCAGGCTTTCCTAAGCATGTGAATAGCATTCAGCAGTATTACAGGCTTGCCAAGGTCGTTAGCAGATAGCTCCGATTTGTTGATATCGCCGATGATTTTCTTCACAACTTCATTCCTGTAGCTGGACTTCAAATTTCTTATGATGCCTTGATCACACGGTTGAATCAATGATGTGGTGTTGGTAGGCAGAAATTCCAGGCGGATGTTGGATAGTCGCTGTGCTGATTCTTTGGGATTGGCGCTGCAGTTATCCACAAACAGTATCACTTTTCTTTCCTGTCGACGCATATCACGGTTAAAATCACGAATACATTCACTAAAAATTTCACCCGTCATCCAAGAATTCTTGTTGACTGCATACTTCACTAGAAGACTTCTTTCATCGGAAACGTCGGGGGTCTTCGCTATTCCCAATCACTAACAATTTTCTTTTATCCGTGCCTGTCATGTTGGTGGCGATCATAGCTGTCATACGCTCTTTTGCTTTCTTGGATCCGCTGCTCTGTTGATTCTTGAATGTAAGGGTGCCCTCTGGAATGGCTCTGTAGTAAAGACCAGTTTCGTCTGCATTGTACACATCGTCGGGGTTGTATTCTCGTAGAATTTCTGGAAGAACGTTGACTTTCCAGTGGTCTGCAGCGTTGGTGTCGGCATCTTTCTTTTCCTCGTGCATTCGCTTGAATCCTATGTTTTCACGGCCTTTCCAACGGGAGACCCAGCCGTCTGTTGCTTTGAAATCTGTAACGTTGAGGCGGCGTTCCGCAAGTTCTGTCGCTTTTTCTTGAAGGATGGATCACGTGATTGGAATATCCCGATGTCTGGCTGCTGTAAACCATTCTTTTAACGCTACGTGAACTGCCGCAGATTTTCCGCTTCTTTGTCGTTTTTTCTCGGGATTAGCACACGACTCGTAATCTATTTTAATCTGTTCTTTGATATTAAGCTCATAGTGGATTGGGAAATTCCTAGACGCCTCGCTTTTCTGATTGTGATGTTTTCTGGTCGAGAAGTTTCACTATGTCGTACTTTTGAGCAAGAGACATGTCGTTTCTCTTCCTTTTGTTGGCCATTGTTGTAATTTTGCACTGCACTACACTTGAGAAAAGCACAAATTTATTCACATATAGAAACACAGACACAAATCACTGCAAGCACACAAGAAAATATAAAAGCACTAATCACAATTAAAAGCACTGATCACTAGTTTTATTCATTACATCTGATGTATAAGCGACCCTTTTCTGAAGAATGATACTTAGACTGTAAGCTATAACAGAGACCTAAACAATGTCGTTGGCAATAGCTACCACGGACAGTTTTAAACCTGTGGGAGGAAAATAATTTACACACGGATACTTTTGAATATGAATACCTTAGGCCATTCCAAGTTTTTTCTCTGTTTACCGTCCACCCATCTTTCAAAAACTTACCTACCTATTCGCAAAAAACACACAAGCCAAAACATAAAACACAGGATTAAAAGTCATAAAAATGACGCCCTTCAAATGATTTGATCTAACTAAACTGCTTTAATAGAAGAAATATCTATTCTTAAGCAAAAACAATGGATTAAATGCTTACAATACACCCAATATAACTTACTGCACAGAATTATTTGGAGAAATTGACAAAATAAAAAAAAAATCGACTAATTTAATCAATTTCAGGACTCCTGATGTTGTGTGTTTTTAGCTCTACTGGTCAAAGACCAGAAGAGCTTATGTGATAGCAATGCGTCCGGTGTCCGTCCGTCTGTCTGTCTGTCTGTAAACAATTTTTCAAAATGCTACTCCTACTACATTTTTGGTCTGATTTCAGTATAACTTGGTACATTTACTTACAGTTTCTGTAGGACATTTTCCTTCATTTAAATCCAACGTAACATTATTTAGGGTCCTGTATCTGTTGCTTTTGACCGTCTGCATAATCCAGTTTTCATCTCTGTGTGACAACTTTCGTGGTCTTCCCGTTCGTGGTAAGTTTTTCACAGTTGAATAAACTTATTCCAAACAGATCTCACGGTAGATTCACTAATATTCAACACGCAAACTATTTCTGAAGTTTTGTGATTCTCACTTTTCAAAGTTACGATTAGATTTTTAGTTTCAGCACTCAGCTCAGAGGATTTTCGACCCATGGTTAAATTCTGCTTGTTTACATTCACTACGGAAGTGCAGACGATAATTTAACATAAAATTACGTCATTTCCTACATAAAGATAACTCCGTAAAAAAAATAAACAGATAACTCTTATTTTGCATAGAGTTATCTCTCTTTTCCTACTCGAGACGCGAAAGTGAGCCGCCGCCATTTTTAAAAATCGCGAATATGTTTCAGTTGGAGGAAAAGAATGGATATGTTTAACATGTAAGAAATCAATACAAGAAAAGAAAATGCCAAAGTTCTCAATAGCAAACCATGTACAATTTCCTACCAAATCTGAAGAACTTGAACTTCATCAGTTAGAAGAACGCCTCATAGCTTTACGGATTCCATTTATGCAGCTAAGAGAGTTGCCTAGAGGAAGACAGTTATCTATCAAAGGAAATGTTGTTAATGTTCCAGTAGATATCCAACCAACTGTAAACTCTTTGCCAAGACAGTTTAACAATGATATTACAGTGCCAGTCCGCTTAAAGAAGAGACTAAGTTACAAAACTTGTGATTTTGTGGAAAATGTGAGACCACAGCATGTAATCATTGCATTACACTGGTTGATGAGAAATAGCCAAATGTACGAAGATGCAAATATTCATTTAGATGATGAATGGGAAGCCAGAATAAATGCAGATAGCAGTGAAATTATTTCAGAATATTTTAACACAAGTACTTCTGGGTGTACTGAAGCAAGGAATACAAACCTTGATGGCACATCAGACAGGTTAGAAGAGAGTCATTTTGAAGAACTTAATGAAAGAGAGGGGAATTCTGGCAGTTGTGATAAATTATTGGATGATGCAAATCCTGTGCAAGATCAGGTGTATACGTTTGCTCCAGGAGAAGGTCAAACCCCATTGAGTTTGTACACTAAGGATGCAGAATTCTTGTCTTTTCCAACCATTTACTGTGGTCAGAGGATGGCATCAAATGATGATCGTGAAGTTAAAGTTTATTACAGTGATCTTGTGAAATGGGAACTAAGAAATATTGACAGACGTGCAGCAAACAGTGTGCCAAATTTATTTTTCAAAATGAAGAAAATTCAAATGAAGCAAATATCAGACAAAGTTAATCTTGTATTAAGAAGATGCAAGGGCACAGAGAAGAAATTAACAGCTGGTGATGTTCTCAATCAGGAAATACTTGACAAGATAACAAGATTAGATGAGGGATATTACATTTTTAGAACTTTACGGAACAGTCCTCCATATCTTGAGGCCAAAAAGAAAGAGTTGTTTGCAATGATTAGACAATTGGGATTACCAACATGGTTTGCATCTTTATCAGCAGCAGATACAAGATGGTCTGAGTTACTCAAAACTCTTGCTCAACTCAATCTCAAGAAATCACTAACTGATGAAGAAATAGACAATATGACATGGGCTGAAAAAACTGACTTGGTGCAAAAAGATCCGGTAACATGTGTTCGCTTTTTTGATCATAGAGTACATGTGTTTATTAATACTGTTTTGAAGAATGAGGATCATCCTGTCGGGGAACTGATAGATTTTTTTTTATCGTGTTGAATTTCAGCATAGAGGATCACCTCACATTCATATGCTCATGTGGATAAAAGATGCTCAAAAATTTAAAGAAGATTCAGTGTCTGAAATTGCACAATTTATAGACAAGTATGTGTCTTGCTCTGCAAACTGTGATGATGACGATAGAGAATTTGTAGATTTACAAATTCACAAACATTCCAGAACATGTAGGAAAAAAGGAAAAGACATTTGTCGATTTGGATTTCCTCAGCCTCCTATGGATTCAACTTTGATTTTAGAACCTTTAACAGCAGATGATCCAGATTCAATGAGATACAAAGAAATTTTTGCAAAGGTTAAGAAAGAATTAGCAGATATGAAAGAAAGGAAAAGTATTTCTTTCAATGAATTTCTACGATCACTGAACCTGGAAAAAGAAGATTACATAAAGTCAGTCAGAAGTTCCCTTGATAGACCACAGCTTTTTCTGAAGAGAACCCCTAGTGAAATAAGAGTTAATCCTTATATGAAAAATGTTTTGACAGCATGGCGAGCTAATCATGATTTGCAGTTTGTGTTGGACCCATATGCATGTGCCATGTACATAGTGTCCTACATTAGCAAGTCTCAACGTGGAATGAGTAATCTGCTTGATCAAGCATGTAAGGAAGCAAGAGAATGAAATATGGATTTGAAAAAACAGGTTCGACACATGGGAAACAAGTTCTTGAATGCAGTTGAGATAAGTGCACAAGAAGCGGCATACTTGAATTTACAATTGCCCTTAACAAAAATTTCAAGAGATGTTGTATTTATAAATACATCACCACCAGAAGAAAGAACTCTTCTATTGAAATGTAAGTCTGCTTTAGAAGAATTACCAGAGAATTCCACAGACATTCATGCAAGCAGTGTGATCAAGCGTTATTCTCAAAGACCAAGGCAACTTGAAAACTGGTGTTTAGCAGACTATGCAGCAGAACTAGAAATTGTATATCCAAAAGAATTCAAAGAAAATGATGAGCTTCTAGAGCAAAATGATGATTCTGAAGATGAACAAGAATTCAGAGAATTGGAAGATGAAGAGATCAATTCAGAGCTGATTAGGATAGTTTTAAAAAATGGCATCATCATAAGGCAAAGGAGGAAGGCTAAATGCATTCGTTATGTCAACTACTCCATCAAAGTTGATTCTGAAAATCATTATAGAGAAAGGATTTTGCTTTTCCATCCGTGGAGAAAGGAAGAAATAGACATAAAAGGAAACAAATCAACATATGAAGAAAAATACAACCAACTGAAGAGTTTTATAGGTGCTAAAGTAAAGAAGTATGAACGCAATGCAGGGGAGTTGGAAGAGGCACAGAGGCAAGCTGAAGAGGCTGATGTACAATTTGATAGAGTTGCACCTAGTGCAGAGCAAACTGAACAAGAAGACTTGGAAGAAGGAAGTAGGGAAAGTGAGGCATTTGTGTATTTTGACCCAAAGCGTCCAGAAAATCACCAGAACTATGACATTGGAGTAGATCTTGGATTACCTAGTTGTTCTACTAATGATGATCAAACTCTTCAGTACAAAATGACCAATGAGTTGTATTTTCAGTTAGTTAGCAAGTTAAACAAAAAGCAAATGGACTTCTTTACTCATGTGCTTCATTGGATTAAAACCAAAAAAGAACCACTTAGAGTTTTCCTTACTGGTGGTGCAGGAGTTGGAAAGTCTGTTGTTGTAAGAGCTTTGTATGAGGCACTCACAAGACACTATTGCTCTACTGAAGGTGAAAATCCAGATGACTGCAAGGTTCTACTTTGTGCTCCAACCGGAAAAGCTGCATTTAATATAAAGGGACAGACGATACATTCAGCATTCAAAATTCCAGCAAGTCAGGGGTTTAACTGCAAGCCTCTTGACAGTGAATCTTTGAACACACTTAGGACAAAGTACAAATATTTGTCAACGGTCATCATTGATGAAGTTTCAATGGTCGGAAATTCTCAGTTAAATTGCGTACATGAGCGTCTGAAGCAGATAAAAGGGAGCAAGGAATATTTTGGAGGTATCAATGTAATTTTGATAGGAGATCTTTTCCAGTTAAAGCCAGTAATGGATGGATGGGTTTTCGATGACTTGAAGAAAAACTTTGGACCATTGGCAATAAACTTATGGCGGGAATTGTTTACAATGCATGAGCTTACAGAAATAATGAAACAGAAACATGATGTTCAGTTTGCTGAGTTACTTAACCGTTTACGAGAAGGAAATCAATCTGAAGCTGATATACAGACGTTGAAGCAGCACTGTGTAGATAAATCAGTCAGAATGTTTTAGACATGTTCCACGATTGTATACCAGAAATGAAAGTGTGAATGATTACAACAACCAAGTGTTTCTATTGGCTCAAGGTGAAAATGTCAATATACCAGCTCATGATTCTGTAGTAGGAAGGGAAAATTTAATACAGCACTTGAATTTGCCAGATGACTCCTCTAAAACAGCTGGATTGGTTAAAAATGTTCCCATAGCACTTGGTCTCCAGTATGAAATAACTGCAAACTTATCTGTTGAGGATGGGCTTACAAATGGTACATTATGCAGAGTAGAGTACATAGATAGGAGACAAGAAAACATTGAAAGACCAAGTATAATATGGGTTTCTTTTGATGACAGAAATACTGCAAAATCATGGAGATATCAGTATAGACATCTCTTTGGGCATGAAGTAGATAAGTCTTGGACACCAATATTTGATGTGAGAAGGAGCTTTCAGTACCTGAGACACACTGTTGTTCGTATACAATTCCCATTACGACTTTCTGCAGCCAAGACTGTGCACAAATCTCAGGGGGACACAATGGATCAAGCTGTAATCAATCTTGATATGAATCCAAAATTTTCATTGCCACACATTCACTAAACATGTTGCACTAAGCAGGGTTACAAAGATTACAGGACTTCATATCTTGAGTTTAAATGAAAACAAAATATGTGCGTCTGAGAAGGTGAAGAAAGAAATGTGTAGACTACGGACAGAAGCAACGTTACAGTTATGTTTTCAGCCTATAGATTCAACAAACAACCAGACCATAAACATTGCATTTCAGAATGTAAGATCACTGCATGCCCATTTTGCAAGTTTCAAAAATGAGCCAAATCTTCAACGGTGTCATATCATAGGAGTAGCTGAAACTTGGTTGACAGCATCAGATGAAATTGAAGATTATGAATTGGAGAATTACAGCATGTTCAGGTTGGATTTTGCATTAAATCAGCAATGTGCCAGACCCCATAGAGGCATTATTACATACATTAGAAATGACTGTCAAATCATTAATCATGTGAGCCACTCAGACAAAGACTTGGAATGGCAGTACAGTGAAGTAAAGTTTGAAAATGAGAATTATCAAGTTGTTGTGCTATATAGAAGTCCTGGATCTACTGTTGAAAGAGCAAAAAACAACTTTATGAACAAATTGTCCAAAGTAGTTAAGAATCAGCAGAATATAGTCATTATTGGGGATTTCAATATAGATCTATCTCATGGAGGCTCTTCAGTGGCTACATACATGTCTGCAGCTTTCAGTTGTAATCAGATAGTGTCAAAGTCAACCTATTCTTCTGGATCATTGATAGACCATATTTACACAAATGTGACATGTCATATTATCACTGATGTCATAGAAAGTGTTTATTCTGACCACAAAGTAATATATACATCTTTAGCTAGAGATATTTGAAGGAACTATTGAGGAACAATTGAGGAAAGAAAGAGTTCATTGTATTTTTTCATTAATGAATTGAAGCCAATGCCTCTTCAGTGAAGTTTGCCTATCCCTGAAAGGGGTAACATAGCTATGTCTGACTCGCTGTGTGCGTTTGTACACCAGCAAGTGTACCTTCACCAGTGTGTGAAGCAGGGCAGGCGCCACCACCTGACTCGCTGCGTGCGTTTGTACACCACCGAGTGTACCATCACCAGGTTGGTGATGCAGGTGGTTTTGGAAGTCATTCTCATAAGGTGCTGTTCACTTAAAGTGTATATCCCTCAGTATTTATTTCCCACTGAAATTTTGTTTCCCCTGATGCAGTTTCATTTATATTTTAATTACATGTTTAAATATTACATCTTCAAGATTATTATTGAAAAAGAATTCTCTTCGATTATCTGTTCTTTTTACGATATTTGTGAGTACATGATATGACTTATGTCAAATTTAATTTGAGTGTCTACAAGTGCATGAAACTCTTTGCTTAATGCTTTACATTTATATATGTATATGAATCAACTATATGCATGCCATACTTATTACTTTTAATGGAACTAAGAAAGCCATTATGTTTAATAAATGAGAGAGACTTTTTATATGTTTGTATAATTTTTAAATTAATTGTGCTGAGGGATACACATTAAGTGATATTTGTTTTCTGACATGATATAAGCTCCCAAAAATAATTACTCTACTTGCTAATTTCATTTTTATATTAATGCCTCTATCATACCCATAATAACAGAGTTGTTCATTTGCTTGTAAATATTTTTACAAGTACTAGTGAACCTTTCTGAAAAGGTTATGCAGTTTGTTTTGTTTTGATCTGATTTTTACTTTAGTTATTAATGAACTTTTTTGGAGATGGATGTTGTCTCAATGTTATTTTCATTTGGTCAAAATTGTTATATTATACAGTAAAACTTTTTTAATACGAACATGGAATACTGGTATTGTAAAATCACAGATATAGTGAAGTCATCTTAAATGCTCAGTTATATATTAAATAAACGAATTCCTTCTACGGATATAGTGAATAGTCAATATATTGAAATAATTTCATAGATTTCTGGAAATGTACTGGGTTTTTATTTTACATACTAGCTGCTAGCAGAAATATAGATACAACTGTACTAATTTCTGCTCCAAATAATTTGCTTTATTTCTAATAACATATTTATTATATCAATGTCTTATAAATACGAAAGCTTGTGTATATGATGTATAATCCAGACAATACTGAGACAATATTCAATGCATCTATATACATATAAATGTTTGTATCCATTCACTGATGTACACTTAACAATTACTATTGCAATATGATAAAGTTGACTAAAGTTTGAATTGATTATTATGTAAATTGTTTATAGTCATTGAAATTATATGACAGTATCAAAAACGCATTTTGTGGGATACACATTTATATCCCTCACTAAGTTAATCTTCTAGATTATTTTGTATCACACTCTTTAACTATTAGAAAATAAATGTATAATGTAAAACGTTTCAAGGTTAATGCTTAAAGCAATGCTATGTAGATTTGATGTATATATCTGAAATATTTCGTGTAACAGAATTTAATTTGGTAGCCAATTCATGGACAAACACTGCTGGAAGATATTTCACAGATATTTTAAAAAGACATATTGAATATGTCACTTGATTTGATTTTATGTTGTACTTAGTTAAATGCAAGTATAAGTATTTTATACTTGATATGCTTTTTTTCTTGATTTTTAAAATCAATACTGAATTTTCCATCAGGACAGATTGTGTTTTGATTTCGCAAACAATCATTTTAATGGATTTCATTTTACACTTCTTTGCACCACATTACCATATATCATGATAAGTGTATACAGAATTAAAAAAAGAGAGTTTAATAACATATTTATAGACATGTGAGTGTTATGAAAAGAAGGATATCGCATAACATGCCCTTTATGCAAGGGAGGTAAACCATCCACCTTTAATAAGAGTCAAGTATTATTCATCAAGTATATACTATGATGATGAAATAAATATTGAGAGGTGAGTATAATGGGAAGAGGGAGGTCACTGGCCAGCCCGTAAAGGGAGTAAACCATCCCTCTTCATAATGTTCCATACACTACTTTTTAAGTATATACTAATTGAATGTAAAACATGATTGACGTATAATATATTTAAGCACAAAATACTTAAATATGTAGAACTTGAACATGGATTTGTATGTCAAAGAAGAGTGAATATATATAATAGCATATACTTCAAATCATGATCTGTCCTGCTTCGTGTAATTTACAGGATTTAAACACACTTTTCATATTGTAGTAGAATACAATCAATAGAATAAGATGTTACTTAGTACCTGTGTATATATTATTAACAGTTGAAGATTGAATGTATTCATACTTCCAAGCTGTTTTGTCACTAAATATTATACAAGTTTTGTTCATGACTATCAGTATCAAAGCTAATGTCTAACAGTGTATTCTTTATATGCTTATAATTATTACAAAACTGATTTTTTTATTACCATTTCTAGTACCTAAGTTCAGAATATATAAATTAAACAACATTCATTTTGTCTTATGTCTTCTCTCATTGCAAGCTTGTATTTACAAAGTGTCCAAAGGAGAAAAAATGCTATAAATGATGAATTTAGTTAAATGGTTCAATTGTTCATGGAGCATTTGGCAAACCTCGGCTGATTCTGTTATCTTCATCAAGTGAGATTAGATGAGCTACAAATTGGTTGAGGTGTGCCAAATGGGTTCATGGGGGTTATCGTAATGACTGTAGAATCTTTCCATCTTGTATCAGACAGACAACTCAATCATTAATGTCTACTACAAGGTACCTGTATTGGCATATGATACACTGATTTGCATAGAAAACTGATAATTAAATTTTAATCTCAAAATCTCAGACATATAAATACCTCCCACCTCATTTCTGCCTGTTCAATCAAACCAGTAGAGCTACAGTCTCGACAGAGACTTCTGGTTTCTTATATGGGGTGTCAAAAACCAAGGCGCACGCGGACGCTAAACATAGAAAAAAAACTTGGAATGGCCTTATTATCTCACCAGCATGTCATTGTGCAACAAAGTCGTCAGCATTTTATTTGTCCTTTGAACGGGTGAAACGTTTTGAATGCCACTTCTAATCCTATCGATAAATTTTTACACTAAACCACGCTATGGCGCTTCTATGAACTTGACAGCTCTACCTTTATTTACCCCCATGTTTCATCTTAGAATAGGTCGTCAGTACCCCTTGCTTGTCGTAAAAGGCGACTAAATGGGGCGGTCCTTCGGATGAGACCGTATAAACCGAGGCACGATAAAGATCCCTTCTTGCTCAATGGCCCTGAGTGCCTCGCATAGGCCTAAATTTGCAGCCCTTCACCGGCAATAGCGACGTCTCCATATCAGTGAAATATTCTGGAGAGGGACGTTAAACAGTATACAATCAATCAATCAATCCATCTTAAAACCGGCAGCACGAGTTCGTAATATTGAAATCTCGTTCCCGACTCAAATTTGACATCGGAAGAAAAAAAAATCTATTTTTCTGAAAATTCAAAGTTCAAGCGGCGGGTTTGTAAACCTGAAAATAAAAAAAAAATGCTAGCCTTATATATATAATATGATCATTGGAATTTATGCTTTTTCACTATATAATCATTAAAGCCCCATCCTAACACCAGAAGCTCTGAAATTCACAAATTGGGAAGAGGCAGCCTTATTCAACATAACTATGTACTTGGTTAGTCTATTTAATGCCCAGGAGTTGAGGAAAAGATTTTTAAAGAATTAATGTATTTCATTATATAATCAATAGAGCCTCACTCTAACACCAGAACACCTGACCCAGGGGCGATGACATTCACAATTTTGAAAGAGGCAGCCTTATTCAGCATATTGTGAAATCTCTTATTTTCGTGGGGGTTTAATTTTCGTTGTTTTCGATGTATGAAGAGACCCACGAATTCATTCCCACCACGAAATGTAAATTTTCATATGTACAACTACTAAAAAATTCTTCATCCTCGAAAGCAAATCCCCACAAACCAACATTTCTTCCTCCAACCACGCAAGTAGTATAAACGGTCTGGATGGGCGGGTCAACTGAGTGCACTTTTGGGGTTGGGGGGATAGGCGGGTCAACTGAGTGCACTTTTGGGGTTGGGGGGATAGGCGGGTCAACTGAGTGCACTTTTGGGGCTGAGGGGGATAGGTGGGTCAAGGGAGTGCAGCCCCTGGAGGGGATAGGTGGGTCAAGGGAGTGCAGCCCCTGTGGGGGATAGGCGGGTCAAGAGAGTGCAGCCCCTGTGGGGGATAGGCGGGTCAATTCAGTACATACAACCTGTTGCATCATCTTTTTATATCTGTTGCATCATCTTTTTATACTTGTTGCATCATCTTTTTATATCTATTGCATCATCTTTTTATACCTGTTGCATCATCTTTTTTATACCTGTTGCATCATCTGTAAGGTGTGCAAAAAATATGCTTACCTATGCATTGTGACGTCATCCACTGTATAAATACGGCTTTTCTCCTACTTTCGGCTCATTCTACAGTCAGATCCAGCTCCTATTGGGGTCATGGATTCTACTAGAGAAAAACAGTTACATGCTCAGCGATTATTAGAATGGAAAAAAAGGGAAAGAGAATTAGAACGAATTCTTTATGAGAAAAGAGAGCAAGAGTTAAAGCTCCGGGAAAAAAATGCTAAAATATTACAGAGAAGAGCTCAATTAGAACAACAACGACAACAACAACTACAACGACAACGACAACGACAATTACGGGAAAGAGAATTAAATCAAATTCTTGATGAAAATAAAGAGCGAGAATTAAAGCTTCGGAAAAGAAATGCCATACTATTACAGAGAAGAGCTCAACTAGAAAAACAACGACAGCAACAGCAAAGGACTAGGGCGCATGAGGGGTCAAAGTTACCTATTCATTCACCACCCAAACCCAAGGCCATATCCCAGTATTATCGAGTCACAGTAAATGGAAGGGTGCGCTCTAAAAAAATTAAAGCTCAAGAGGATTTTTACACTGTGATTTTTAAGGAGTTTCCAGAGGAAGAAAACAGAGGATTCGTTCGGCGATTATTCAGACACATGTTACAAACTTTCAAATCGAAAATGCAGTGTAATCCTAACGATTACCTCCGCCTGAACATACGCCACAAATCTCTGGAATCAGAGATTTGGTACGAGTTTACTCAATGTAAACATTTTAACGAGGACGTCATTTTAGACAAAATAGAACGTGTGCAACAATCCAGAAAGGAGTTCAAACTGGGCGACGGGGGCATGGAATTTGATATGTTTCGGGTCAAGTATCCCGAGGGAAGTGGTGGCCAGAAAACCAAACATCTACAAGTGAATAAGGAGACTTTTAAGAACAATAAAAGAGCCATCGTTCGGATCGTCAATCCCTGGGATAAATTTTGTTTAGCTAGAGCCATCGTCGTGACTCGATTACACAGTCAAAAACCCGAACATCCAGACCCCGAATGGGAAAAACAATGGCTTCGTATGCGGAAAGGAGATGTAAGAGCCAATGACCAGAAACGAGAAGCCATAGCCCTCATGGAACAGGCCGAGTGTGATATCACTCAAGCTTGTGGATATGCAGAGTGGACGAAATTACAACAGGTGTTAGCTCCCCAGTATCGACTGAAATTATTTCAGTTCAAGTCTAATTCGACTAAACTCACCTTAGAGCGCATCTTCAAAGGCTGGGGAGATGGAACTTGTTTGAACATATTGTTAGACGACCATCATTACGATGCCATCATATCCATGCCGGGAGTAACGGGGAACCCCTATTACTGTGATCATTGCGACGTGGGGTACAGGACTGTCACAGAACATCGCTCCAAATGCCCTCATCGCTGTACCTTTTGTTTAGGACATCACCCTAATTGTCCCGATGAAGGGATCAAGATTAAATGCCAGGAATGCCATGGAATGTTTAAGAACAGGACCTGCTACGAAAATCATTTAAAACCCCATAGTAAGAAGACCACCACTACTGTCTGCAATTTAATGGAACAATGCGAGAAGTGTCAGTCTTGGATACCTAAGAAATTATTCCCTCATCACAAGTGCGGAGGACAGAAACAGTGTAAGATCTGTAAGAAAATCGTCGATACCGATCATCAGTGCTACGTACAACAGAAGCCCAAGAAGAAGAAGGGGAAAGGGACCTTAGAGTTTTACATCTATTTCGATTTCGAATGCACTCAGGAAACCGGCATTCACATCCCTAATCTGTGTGTGGCACACCGCGTCTGTCAACATTGCAGTCACTTACCCATAGACCAACCCTGTCCTCATTGTCAACACATGGGACCCCGTCAGCACCTATTTCAAGGACCAGACACCTTAAAGAAGTTCATGGACTGGTTATTACAACCCACTACAGGTACTAAGAATTCCACTTTAGTACACGACGAGGCCATTATCATCGCCCATAACTTCAAAGGCTACGACGGACAGTTCATTTTGAATCACCTGGTGCATTCCTCTTGCCTGAAACCTAACGTCATCATGAACGGCAGTAAGATCTTGTACATGGAAATATGCGGACTGAAATTCATCGACTCGTATAGTTTCTTACCGTTTGCATTAGCCAAGATGCCCTCCGCTTTCGGATTCGACGAATTGAAGAAAGGCTATTTCCCCCACTTTTTTAATACGGAACAGAACCAGAATTACGTAGGACCTTATCCACCGGCAGCTTTCTACAAACCGGACGAAATGTCTACCAGTGGACGAAAAGCTTTTTTTGAATGGTACGACCAACAGAGGGGAAAAGTGTTTGATTTCCAGAAAGAGTTTGTAGGGTATTGTATCTCTGACGTCGACATTTTACGCCGATGCTGTGCAAAGTTTAGAGCCACCCTCAAGAGTTTGGTCAATGTGGACCCTTTCCAGGAATCCATCACTTTTGCCAATGCTGCTAATTTAGCCTACCGTCGACAATTCATGCCTGAAGACACCATTGCCATCATTCCGAACCTCGGGTATCAACCGGCACGACAATATTCTGCTAAAGCCTGTCGGTGGCTCACCTGGATGAGTCAACAGACTGGATGTCACATACAACATGCCAGAAACGGAGGCGAAGTCCAGATCGGAAATTATACCGTCGACGGATACCAGGAAGCGACTCGCACAGTCTACGAATTTTACGGGTGCTATTGGCACGGATGCCCCACCTGCTATCCCAGTTTACAGACCGAAACTCATCCTCATCGGACCCAATTTACTTACCAGCAATTACACGAAGAAACCCTCAGAAGGACTGGCGATTTAGAAGACATGGGGTATACCGTCCGTGGTATCTGGGAGCACGATTTCGATCAGCAAGTGCAAAAAGATGAGAGTTTACAGCAATTTGTAGGAGACCTGGACATTCCGGATCCTTTGAAACCTCGAGAAGCCCTGTACGGAGGTCGGACCAATGCTACCCGATTATATTGTGAGGAAGGGGACATGAGATACGTGGACGTCTGTTCCCTATACCCTTACGTGTTGAAACACAGACCATTTCCCGTAGGGCATCCCGAGATCATCACAGACGAGTTCCAGGACGTGAGAAATTATTTCGGTCTCATTCACTGTCGGGTCTTACCTCCCCGAGACCTCTATCACCCCGTATTACCTTATCGGACGGGAGGCAAGTTATTATTTCCCTTATGTCGCACGTGTGCCGAACGACAGGACTCTACGTCTCAAGATCGATGTCCACACACCGACCGGGAACGTAGTCTCACGGGTACTTGGGTGACGACCGAATTACATAAAGCCCTAGACATGGGATATACCTTAGATCGAATCTACGAAGTATGGCATTTTAAAGAAAGCAGTCAGGATTTATTCAGATCTTACATCGATACCTTCCTCAAGATCAAACAGGAAGCCTCCGGGTTTCCCCCCGACTGTAAGACCTCAGAACAAGAACAAGATTACATATATCAAGTCTTCGACAAAACAGGCATCCGAATGGACATTCTCAGTATCGAGAAGAATCCAGTGAGAAGAACCATTGCTAAACTCTTTTTAAATTGTCTGTGGGGAAAATTTGCTCAACGCTTGTTATTACCCAAAACCAGATACTTGGACGAAGAAGAGGAATTACAACAACTCTTACAAGATTCGACGCTCGACATCAAGGGCGTGCAACTCTTAGTCAATAAAGAGAACCCCAATGAAGACAAGATGCTAGTGAATTATCAAGACAAACAGGAATTCGTCGAAGAATGTCCCTTTGGAAACGTGGTCCTGGCTTGTTTTACTACCGCGCATGCCCGCTTACACCTCTACGAGACTTTACAACCTTTAGGAGATCGGGTCCTTTATTTCGATACGGACAGTATCACACAGGAAGAAACGAGACCTTTCAGTTAAAACTGAAAGGCGGCTTTCAGTGACTTTTCAGTTGCCATTCAGCCACTGAATGGCAGGTACATTTCAGTGACCTTTCAGTTGCCTTTCAGTCATATTTCAGATACCTTTCAGCCACCATTCAGCATACACATTTCAGTTATCTTTCAGTGACCTTTCCGTCAACTTTCAGTGACCTTTCCGTCGACTTTCAGTGACCTTTCCGTTATCCTATAGTACACATTTTAGTATCAATTCAGCGATTTTTTTTTCACTGGCTTATTAATTTTTGATCAGTAGTTTTTCCTTAAAAACATTTTGCCTAAATTTATTATCCTATCTAAACTGTGTTTGTGTTTTCTTATCGTAATAAATGTACCTAAATAAAACTGGTAATCATAGTTAAACTTAGATGTTCAATTGTATTTCAAGTGTTTACCAAATGTTAAAAGACATATATGGCATATTTTATATACGTTCGGACTAACTAAAATAAGAAGGATCTTTCTTTTTCTTTTGATACTTTAAATATTGAAAAGACTCTTGTAATTAAATTATACAATTTAAATCAATCGCGTTTCATAGATATCCAAGATTTAAAATAATAACCGATTTATTTCTGGCTCGGAATTAAATATCACACACAGTTTAAAGTCAATTTAACCATAGAAACGAGGGGGTATATAAGGTCAAATTCGGCGAAAAATTTGATTTGAACGTATAAATATAGTAAATATCCTGTAAATCTACACTTGATCTTGTATTTGTTTTAGATCAGATATGTCGTATACTCCCTGGTATAACTTTAAATTGCGATTATAGACTTTAAAATTATGTTTTAACAATTATTTATTTATATGTTAAAAAATTGATAACAATTCAACAAAACACGTAAAATTCAAAAAATATGGACTCATAAAATTTAAAAAGATATTTAATTTTCCAGTTAGATTAAAAAAAAAACAAAAACAAAAAAAATTCTTGAAGTGAAAAAAAACAATGATCCGATTCTCGAAGCAAAATTCAATAAAATGTATGAGTTTGTCTATTTTTTATTTCTGTAAATCTCTAATTCGATCAGGTGCCCGTCGCCGATAATTGTCATATTCCCGAGAAGAGATGTGTAATCAATCAGTCTGTCCCCAAAATCCGCGCAATTAACATAGAATATACAAAATATATACAAGATATATACACATCGCAACTGCTCGATACAACAGGTGAACATTTCGATTTCTTAATATTGATTGATTTTAATTCAAGGAATACCAATAAGATGCCGTAGCTTAATTGATAAGGTCACGGACTCTCACGTTGGGGACCAGGGTTCGATTCCGGCAGTGGGTATGCTTTTTTTTTTTCTTGCATTAATTTTTTTCTTCGAAAATATATGAACTAAATGCTATTAAATCAGGAAAAAGTAAAATGTAATTTTTAAGTTAAAAAATAAGCCGATTATTTAATAAAAAGATGCAATTGAATGATAACTGAAAGGTCACTGAAATGTACCTGCCATTCAGTCGACTGAATGGTAACGGAATGATCACGGAAAAGTCACTGGAAAGGATCTTTTCAGTGACCATTCAGTGGGCATTCAGTTACCATTCCTTCGACTGAATGGTGTAATTTCATCTTGTGAGATCAGCAGGGATATAAACCTTTACCTGAGATCAAACCTCTACTGAACCCAGAACCAGACGTTCAGGCTCGAGGAAAATGTCACATTTGTTTAGACGAGGAATTACAAATCGTTTTTCTACCTTGCGGACACGTATGCTGCTGTGCTTTGTGTGCTCCTTCCTTTCAGTTTTGCCCCATCTGTCGAGGCGAGATTCAACAGTCCAAACGCCTATTTCTGTGTTAACTATGAATAAGACCCTGAACCCAACTTTTCCTTCATTGATCAACATGTATTCCGAGGAGACACCCCTCCCTTCTTTTCAATTGAAACACGAATTTACCATGGTGGTTGCTGGACCCTCGAAATCGGGCAAAACAGAATTCGTCAAGACATTAGTGAACAATCTAGACTGGATCACCCCCAGGCCCGAAAAAATCGTCTGGTGTTATCGGGAATGGCAACCCGCTTACACTTCTTTAAAAGATAAAGTATCTTTCATCCGAAATATTCCAGAAGACGACGAGAAATTAGTAGCCAATTTGAGTGTGCCCCATTTACTCATTTTTGATGACATGATGGGAGGAAAAGCCATCGAATCTATTGTGGATTGGTTTACCCGTAAAGCGCATCATCGGAATACCAGTGTGATTTACATCACTCAGAATTTATTTGATCGAGCCGCTTCTCATCGCACCATTAGTTTGAATGCTCATTATTTAGTCTTGTTCAAAAATCCCAGAGACAAATCTCAGATCAGTGTGTTGAGTCGTCAGCTAGCTTTACCTCATTTGATGTCTGCTTATCAAGAAGCCACCCAGATACCTCACGGATATCTTCTCGTGGACTTGAGTCCCCAGACCCCAGACCAATACCGATTGAGAAGTCGAATGTTTGAAATGTCAAGAGTATAAATAAAAGTGTTTCACACTCTTCTGAATCATTGTTCATTTCAATCTCATCATGGCTCCATCAGCCAAGAGTAAATTAGTGAGAACCTTACGACGTTTACAGCGGGAACGAGATCCCGCGAAGCGAGCCCATTTAATCGAATTAGGGCGTAAAGCCTTATTGAATTGGTTTGCCATGGGAGCTCGCAATTTAATAAAAGGGGTCTTACCTATCAATAAACAGACCCAAAAGTTTATTAATAATCATCGTCAAGATTTAAGAATCATAGCCGATCAATCGGCCAGTGATCAAGACAGAAAAACAGCTATTTTAAAACGCGGAGGTGCTGGATTTCTAGGTGGAGTCATTATTCGTCATTTATTCAAATGGAATAGTCCTTAAAAACGGCGGGTTCGTCGTTTAAAGAGTGTAGTGGTAAGAGTCGATAATAAGAAACAAAGAGTGTTTCCGGATTGGATGGTCCGTGTCGGAGGAGCAGCTCAAAAGAGCAGAAAAAAGAAGAAGAAGAGAAAAACCCCTCCCAAGAAGAAAAAAGCCCCACCCAAGAAAACAGCGAAAAGGCGAAAATCTGCTCCTCAAACTCTAGCTCAACGTAAAGCCATGCCCGAAAGTCTGAAAAACGAAATCAATCAGTATTATAAGGAACAAAGACAAAAGACCATAGGAGAGTTGCTCAAGAAACAAGCAGAACTCAGAATGGATCGTGCTATGGGACCCATAGGCAGTCAAAGAGCCAGCGATTTAGAAGTGTTTCCTCGAGTGAATGTGGGCATTCCCTCCTCCTCCTCTTCCCCTAGAATTAAAGTTCCCATTCATGTCCCTAAAATCACACGTTTTCAACCCTTGACGGCCTCCACCCCTCAACTACCTAAAGGCCTGAGATATAAATAACGATATTGTGGAAAAATTTATGTCAGGGAGAAAGCGAGAGATAAACACGAGAGCGACAAACACGGAGGATATGCCCCTCCTTAAGAGAGACACTATAAAAGGGAGTGACACGAGAGACTTCTCTTCATTGTTTTCAAAGATGGCCAAGAAGAAAAAGGGATGTTGTACGCGATTAAGAGCGCATGCCCCTCTTTTAAGAGTGTTATCAGACCCTCACTATTCCTCGTCTTTAAAAACGGGGATTTTAAAACATTGTTCTGGAGATTGTATTTTGAAAATTTGTGAGATCGTCTACAACCTATTAAAAGGGGTGTTACCTCTCAATTCGGCTCAGAAACGAAAACTAGCTCCTAAGAAACACATCTTAAGGAGACTGATTCGACCTCAATCTGTCCAGAGACGAAGAGCTTTATTAGTCAAGCAGAAAGGTGGTTTTTTTCCTTTTTTAATCTCGGCAGCTGCTCCTTTACTTTTGAACCTCCTAAAATGAGTCGTAAAATGGTGTTAGTACCTGAAGTTCTGTTGAATGAACTCAAAGGAAAACTCCCCAAACCTCCGGAATTTCAATCTACTCTGAGTATAGGTCAAGAATTGGACCAGATTACCAGACGTGAAGATTTAACCCCAGAAGAAAAAGTGGCTTTATACGGTCAAGAACTTCATCGGTATAGGAATTATTTACAACAAGCGAGAGAGCCAACGACTACCAAAAAAACCCCTGCACCCTTAGCCCCAGCAGCACCAGCAGCCCCAGCCCCCGCAGCAGCAGCTCCAGACCCCGAAATCGATCAACAAATCATTCAAAGTGTGAATAAACCCATGCAAAGGAAAGCTGAATTATTATTATTAAGTCATTTAAAGAAAACCAACGTCTTGACTTGGAATAAAGACGGAGAAATCAGTTATCGAGGTCAAAAAGTACCCGATTCTAACATTGTGGATTTAATGGCCGAAAACATGAGAACCAGATCCTTGAAAAATCGTCCGCTGCTTAAAGGATTAGATGAATTTGCTCAAGCTTTAAAAGAGACCCGTACTCCCATGGTTTACTTGCAAAATCGAGACCTAATAAAAGCCATGCAGAAACCAGGAAAAATCAGTACTCCTAAAGGGGTTTTGAGTGACGACGACGACGAAGAGAGCGGATTTCAGGATGCTTCCTCTTCTTTTTTGACCCCTATTAGTCGACCTGTAGAGGCAAGATCAAGGGTGTTAAAAACATTCACACCTAAATATAGTCCCTATCGAGCCCAAAAGCAATTAAAAGCCCAAGAAGAAGAAGCCAATAAGAAATTAGAACAAATCGAGGAAAATTGGCTTCATTTGCCTAAGAAATGAAGAAGAAGAAGAAGGAAGTGGGGGACATTTTAACAGAGATTTATTACGATCCCAAGAGAGGGTATGGAGGCATACAGACTTTGTATCGTCAGGTCAAAAGTCTGGGACATAAGATTTCTTTGAACACCATACGAGAATGGTTAAAAGAGCAAGATACCTATACCTTACATAAACCCATTCACCGAAAATTCCGGAGACAACAGACCAGAGTGACGGATATAGACGAACAATGGCAATTAGATTTAGCGGATGTGTCCAGTTTAAAGAAACATAATGACGGTTATACCTTTTTATTGTGTGCCATTGACGTCTTATCTAAATATGCATGGGTGGTGCCTTTAAAACAGAAAACGGGGAAAGAAATGATTCGAGGATTACAAGAGATTTTCCGACAAGACGGTCGACGTCCCGTCCGCATTCAATCGGATCAAGGCAAAGAATTTACCAATCGAGAATTCTTACAGGCGTTTAAATCCATTCATTTCTTTACCACTCGCAATACGGACACCAAAGCCAGTATCGTGGAACGATTTCAGAGAACCCTCAAAGCACGCATGTGGCGATATTTCACTCGGAATAAAACCAGACGGTATTTAGAGATCTTACCGGATTTAGTGTATGCTTACAATCATACCTATCATCGCAGTATCCAAAGAACCCCAGCTCAAGTGAAGCCCTCGAATGTGTTAAAAGTCTGGAAAACTTTATATGGGGAAGAATCATCACCTAAACCAAAACCCCCCAAGTTTAAAACAGGAGATAAAGTGCGCATCAGTAAAGCTAAACGCACTTTTGAAAAAGGATATTTACCGAACTGGACCACGGAAATATTTACCATTGCTCAACGAGTCCCCGGTCGGTATCCTTACGTGTATCGAGTACAAGATTACAACCAAGAGGAATTAGAAGGGACTTTTTACGAGAAAGAATTACAACAGATCATTAAAAAAGACGACGTATACGAAGTAGAGGAAATCTTGGGGTATAAAAAGCGACGAGTCGGGAAGAAAATCATTCAAGAAGTCAAAGTCCGGTGGAAAGGATATTCCCCTAGTTTCGATTCATGGATTCCCCAAACGGATCTCATCAAATAACACCTCATTGGAAATGTTGTGGAGAGAATATTCCTCGAGAAGAAATTGTGTATTTTGCACAATTATTCATTTGTATTTCCCTCATCATCACCAGTGTGGTCATGTTAGCTTTACACGATTCTAATCGAGAATATTGGATGGTCTGTGTGAGTTCTTCGGTCGGTTACATCATGCCTAGTCCTACCATGATACATCATACCCCTAGGGTCAAGAAGATGAATTCACCCAGTTAATCCCTGGAATCTAAAAATAGATACACCCTATAAAAAGGAGACACCTAAAGCCTAAGAGGATCATTTTTGATCTGAGTGAGGGACAGAGCACACATCATGGATTTTTTAAGCTCAGAGTATCGTTGGAAAATAGTAGAACCTGAAGGGACTAGTCACAAAGGAGAATGGATGAAAAACAAAGAGACATGTATTCAAGATTTCTTTGATAAGAATCCAGGACAAACAGGTCTCAATGAAATCTACCTGTATAAGAGATTCAAGTTACCGCACCGCCAAAGAAGCAAACAGATGCTCTTAATAGGACCCAGATCACCTAAATATGGAGAATTCAAATGGAAAGTCAATTACGTCTTGGCTCACCGAACACAGGGACCCGAGAAGACTTGGATTCATGGGAAATGGATGAAAAAAGCTGGAGATTGTATAAAAGACTATTTGGAAGAAAGTGATCGTAAAAGGATACGATATCATGGACTGTGCTTGTGAAACAGACTATTTGTACATGAGGAGACCTTTTCCCATACAAAAAGAACTGAAGAGAAGTTTTGAATGTTTGTTATTATGATGTTCTTGTTCTTGTTGTTGTTATGAATAAAAAAAATAAAAAGAAAAAAACCAAAAAAAATTCTAGTGTTGTTTTTGATGATGCAACAGGTATAAAAAAGATGATGCAATAGATATAAAAAGATGATGCAACAGGTATAAAAAAGATGATGCAATAGATATCAAAAAGATGATGCAACAGATAGGTATATAAAGCGGAGCTGGGAGTACCCTGCACTCATTGTATCATTTTGAAAAAGGACACTGAACAAGTCAGACGTGTTTTTTGTTTCAAAGATGCAGTATCGTTGGTATTGTGAGAGTCCCATTAGTCAGTGTATGTACATGCAAGGAGGGTGGATGAAAACTAAAATAAGAGCCATCATGGATTTCTTTGAAAATCATCCAGGCTATTACCTGGAGAATGTGTGGTTGGAAAAAAGAATGAAAATTCCCTATCCTCTAACAGGATCTAGAGTGAGGGTGAAAATCAACCAACATTATCAGCAATTCAAATGGGTTACTTGTACTCAAAGGAATCGACTGACACCCATCAACACCATTCAGAATGAAAGTTCATGGTACTCGGACATTGGAGATTGTCTGAAATATTATTTCAAGATGGAGAAAAAAGGACTGACGTTTCCACCTCATTATTGTCCTACAGAGTACTTGTATTGTCGCATCCCCTTTTCCCAGATTAAAGACTCGGTGGAAAAGAAAGGACATTTGTTGACTCGAGTGATTGAGGACCGATCATCATCATCAGAAGAAGAAGAAATAGATGTGTAAATTTTTGAAATAAATTTTTTTGAATTTTTAAAAAAAAAAAAAGTGTTGTTATAAATACAAAGGTCTTAAGGTCTAGGGTCTCAGTCTAAGATTGAACATGGCCGAGAGCAGTGGGTTTTACATGACTTTACCCAGTGATGGGTCTATGACCTCTTTTTCTAGCAATACGACCGCTCAATTTAAAACCATATTACCACAATCCCTAGATTTAACCGACGGAGAATGGGAAGTGGCTTTAACAGAAATGATGTATCCCAATTCATTGAAAAACATTACAGAAAAGGAGGCTTATTTTGACATCCTGATCCCTCAGTCTTTTGCTCCCCATAACAAAGATATCAAAGACCTAAATGTTTTTAAATCGGGCAGATTTAAAATGAAAACCTTAGACCCAATGCCATTACGTCAATGTCCTGAACTGATAGATTGGGCCCATAATAAACGACCTTCACTCATTGATCTAGATGGCAAGATGGAAATTAGACGAATTCACTTCAGACCCGGGCCTTACGTTCACCCCAAGGCTTTAACAGAGGAAATAAGTCTAGGACTACAGAGATCATTGAGAAAAATATGGAAAACCGTTGGTCATCCAGATGAAGAAAATTCTATGAAATTAGTATATTACGAGACCTATGATCGAGTGATGTATCAAATTAATGGAAAAAATCTTACTCCCTTATGCATTCGTTTCCCCACATCCCTAGCTTATAAGCTAGGCATGGACAGTCAGAAAGTCATTCTTCAGAACGATACAGAAAACATGACCAAATGGATCAACATTAGTTACTTGGGAAACAAAACTGTGGATTTATATGAAAATCTGAAATCCATGTATGTCTATTGTGACTTGATTCAACCCCAGACGGTAGGCTCCAATGCCTTGAAACTCTTAAGAGTGGTGCCTTGTACATTTCATTTGGAGGATTCAAAACAAGCCAAATGGGAACCCATTCGAGCGGAATATTTGAAACTAAGTAAAAAACATTTCGATACCATTGAGATTCACATCATGACTCCTTTAGGGACTCCCATGCCCTTTGTAAGTGGTAAATCAGTGGTGAAACTTCATTTCAGAAAAGTATACTGAGATGAATGTACCGTTATTGTG
>NW_026926983.1:0-29125 GCF_032062105.1 Saccostrea cuccullata | reverse complement strand
TTAAAACATTTTTTAAACTTTTAAATTTGTAAACATGTTTACACTTAGTTTGGTGATTTGATTTTGTACGCATCAACAAATCACACAAAATATCCTTAAGGATATCTGATCCTCAGCCAGGAAGGATAACTCTAAAAATTAATATTTAAATTAAGATGCATCAAAATGAAGCTTGAAAATGAAATTTTTTCATGCAACAATTTTCATTTTATTTATCTTTATAAGATTCAAGGTTTTTGGAAGTCTTAAAAAAGGTCTTATAAAGTTGACATTTGGACCCGATAAAACGGAAAAAATTAATATAGTTTAAGAGCAATAGGATTTTCTTGAATCCAGCCTTAGATACCAATGCTCATTAGCATGATATGAAATCAGAAGTGATTTTTGGTGTCTTGCAATGATAGTAAAAGCCTTTTACACAATGTATTATAGAATACATGACAGAAATATAAGACAAAAAATACCAAATAAGTATAAAAACCAGGACAATTTCTCTGAATGCCTGGTTACCCATAGTTTTTTAACCTAAAATATATTTGTTAATCAATTTGCAATTGGACAATGCATGGCTGATATTCCAATTCGCTTTTTCTACAAAAATATTGGAGATTAGACAATTTTCCCTTTATAATATGATTAACTTTAATCTTTAACTTTAAAGAAATACTGTGGATAAATTTACATAACTTTGTGGATTCAGAGATACTTTTATGAGTATTTTTGATTACTTAACTGCTAATTTTATAAACCTGAGGATCGGACTACCTTAATCCGACAACTACAAACCGGAGTATATATATAGTATATAGTTTTATCAAATTATTCTTTTAAAATGTGTCTCGTGTACGACGTTTGTTACTTAAAACCGGGATTTTTAAAAATATAACATGTTGTAAAATATGTCCACCTTAACGTAAGAGATGATGGAGGTACATGTACCAAAGGCACCAACCACAAGGGCCTTAAGAAAGGGTTATCTTCCACCATCTGATAATTTTTATACCTCCGTAATCAAAGATTAGGGAGGTATATCGTTTTTGTCCTGTCTGTTTATCTGTCTATTTATCTCTATGTCTGTCTGTCTGCAGCAAAAACTGCAAAAAAAAAAATCTTCTATTATGGGGGCATGAAAAAACTTTAAACAATGACCATAACCTTAAGATTAGTCAGTGATAGGCCTTTTACATGTGTTCTGTATGCAGCATTATTTTCGCCCTTTTATAATGGCTGGCAATTTTGTCCCGTTTTAAATTCGCCCAGTCACAGTTCGGTTTAAGAATTAATACTGTACTGTTCTTTTAATTCGCCCCGTATTAAATTCGCTCGATCACTTGTGACAAGGGCGAACATTTCCCTGTAGGCAGTATACTTGTCACAAGACCTTTCTCTGGGTATCACCAAATTTGACCCTAATTGACATTGACCTTAGAGTTTTAACTTTGGTCATAAAATTTGAACAGTTATATAGAACTTGGTCTTTCATCATTCAAAGGTTTATTACTTATGACAAGACCTTCCTTTGGACATGAACAAGATTTGTCCTTCTGACCTTAAACCATTGTTAGTAGTATAAACCGCCTAGCTAGTGCGGAAGTGACGTCATAACCGGAAGTGGCCGGAACTGGTCTAGCGGAAGCGGAAGTGGGCGGAAGTGGTCTAGCGGAAGTGGGCCCTAGCGGAAGTGGTCTAGCCAGAAATGTCCTAGCCGGAAGCAGGCTGGATGACCGGGTCAACTGAGTGGAGTGCTAACCCTAACCCCCTATCCCTAACTAGCCCTAACTAATCCTAACCCCCTAACCCTAACCCTAACTAACCCTATCCCCTAACCCTAACCCAACATTTCAAGAATGTGATTATGACGTCACGCTTCACAGTCTAGACATTCCTCTAACCAGATCAAACTGGATTTTTTTTTTTTTTAACATTTTTATCTTTTAATAATAATAATAATTTCCCTCTTTTTTTATAAAATAAATTCACATCAAATATATATTTTTAAACATTTATTTTTTCATCAAAACAATAACACATACATACATACACTTAAAACATATATCGACAAGTAATGTACACCTGTTTGTTATAAGTGTGTGCAAATTGTTCAATATAATGTCTATAATGATCCCAATTTCCTCCTAGTCCACAACATAATCCAAAAGGAAAAGCATAAGTCTGGTAAGGTAAACTACCCATTTGTTGTAAACAAGCTTGAAACCATTTCTCTCTATTATATGCTGTGTCCTGATAAGTGGAAATTCTTCTAGGTTTGTGACTTGCTTTTCCATAATCCCATTGAGATAGTAAACAAATGACCACAGGGGTTTGTGAAGGAAACACCTTAATAGTGCCTGGAATTCCTCTATCTTGTTCTAAAGCTATATTTGGAAATATCGAAGCTCTGCGGGTGGCATAGAGATTGGCTTGTGGGAATTTCTCTGCAATAATTTGACTCAATCCATAAGCTTTTACAGACAAACAATCACATTGATGAACAATAGCTTCTACCTCACAGTTGAGTAAATCACCTTGTATCTCCTGGACACTCATGATGTAAAATGAATCTATTTTTTAAAACACCTTTGTTTTTATACCCCTCACACCTTTGCAAAAAGATAAGGGCCGTGTGCAAAGAAATATAACGATAGACCTACGTTTTTTGTTTATGCTGACTGCACAGGTAAATACTGGCGCCGTGTGCAAAGAAATACTCGATAGACCTACGTTTTTGTTTATGCTGACTGCACAGGTAAATGCGCCGTGTGCAAAAACATTGCAAGAATGTGATTATGACGTCACGCTTCACAGTCTAGCCTAGCCTAACTAGTTCAAACTGGATTTTTTACTTAAAAAAATAACAAAGAAAACACAGATTTTTTTTTTTTTTTTCATTCTTTATTTGTAACAACAAACAACAACAAACAACAAACAACATATTTACAATACATTTTGATAAAAACATTGACACTTTTGTCCATGACCCGTAGGTAATTTATGATAAGTGTTTTTAAACCAATTCGCTACGTATCTGTCCCTTTGTAAAGCCGTACTCTGGTCAAAAGGGAATAGCCATTCGTTGGCTTTCTTTCTTTTCTTGTCTCTTTGATGTAAATAATACACGCAATATTGTCCACACACATCGGTATTCCAGTCTTGATAGCGATACGGATTATAAATCCATTGCTGAGCATGACGCTGGATAAAATCTTGAATTTCTTTTTGTAAGGGAGGAAATCCATAAGAATCGAAATATTCCACCACGGGATTGCTCACATATAGACACACCCAATGTTCTCCAGGTCGATCTTGAGGATCCGTATTGACCACCACAGCTTTTTCTCCAGGTCTTAATTGATCCGGTAATAAATCTACAGGATACACACCTCCAAAAGAACTCTTGAATTCTCTGGATAAGACTTCTCTCAATTGTCCCGTATCCATTAGTAATCAATGCTCACTTCTCTCTGTTTGTTAATTTCTAATAGGTTATCGAATTCTGCATACACCACACAATTTAAGGTAGTGGCCGTATTGTTGGTAAACTGCACTTCTACTCTCAGATTTCCTGTTTCTATGATGTGGAATTTATCCGATTGCGCCTCTTGATCTTTAGTGAAATCCCAGCCCCATAGAGTGTAGCCGCTTTTATACTCTTCTAAGGTGATGTCTGGAGCCCAATCTTCTCCTAATTTTCCCAGGGCTTGATACAGACTGAGATAAGATCTCAGATATAAATCGTCGTTGAAATTAGGCTCAAAACAACGAGTACTCATGGTCTCTCCGTTGATACTGACATCTAATTTCTTGATCCCAAAGTTTTGGAAATGAAAGGGATTTTTAGTTTGATCTCCGTTAAAGGCGGCATTCTCCACAAAGCCTAAAATGAGCCGTTTAGGCATCTGGCCTTGAAACAGATGATCCGTAATCTTAGACTGAGTTCCTGTGGGGATGGTAAAGGTTTTCACTTCCACTCTTCTCAAGGGATATTTGGCTCTGTGGGTATTCAAACTCTGATTAATGGCATTCATCATGACTGGTGTGGGTTTGACTTTTCTCACCCACAAGACCATACTCAAAATTTTCACTTTTCCTGTACTTCCTCCTTTGATCATCATGTAGAAAGCAGGTCTAGCTCGATTAAATCGCAAACGGACGTCCACTCCATTAGGTAGAAATCGATCTTGTTGAAACAAATCCAGATGTAAACGATCCAGCAAACTGATTTTCTTACTGTCAGCAATAGCTTGGTGTCTTTTTCGGAATCCTTCGTTTTTAGAATTGACTGGTAACGCTGTGAGGATGGGTTCGTCAATGGTCACCGTGTCTTTACTTGAACCTTTAGTTACATCAAAGGTCTTATTTTGAGCTACACCAAGAGCCTCTAACCCCACTTCGTCCATGTGTCCTGCCGTATCTTTTTCCCACAGACTACAGGCCCTCGCCTGTGTCTTTAATGTTCTGGGTCGGTAAGACAATAATTTCTCCAGATAAGCTTTGTAAGGATAAGTATCCGTCCCCGGAGTCACTATTTTTCCATTCAGACTGACATCGATTTCCGTAAACATGGAATGTAAGATATTATTCACTGGACTCGAAGTGCTGTTCGCCCCAGTCAGATTACTTCCATCGTCTTTGGTAAATTTACATACCATTTGAAGATAAGTTTGAGATAAATCCAGATAGTGATCTCCTTGTCCTTTAATTTCAAATTCGATGGGAGCGGTGTCGGAATCTAAAGTACTGGAAATAGGGTAATATTCTTCCCATTTCGAGTCTTCTAAAGCAATATTAGTGGGAGGGACTTCAAACAATTGTAAATTGTTCATCCCACACGCACAGGAATCGGGTTGTAACATGATGTGTCTACTAGGATTCAGTTTTCACAAATGAACCTTCTGTTCACTGGACTGGCCTATTTATACTCTCTCTCTCTCTCTCAGTCAAACACATCTAAAGGACGTTTTCTTTTAGGAATTCCTCCTCCTTGTGTTTTCCTTTTTCTCTTAGGACCTCCTCGGGCTAACATAGGGGTCTTTTTTCTTCTGTTGTTAGTACCTCCTAGATTCATTCTTTGTTTCACCATTCCCGAAGTATTTTTTAGAGCTTGTACTCCGTGAGTTTTGACTGCGTCTTTTAAAGATCTCTTATTTTCTAATACGTCTAATCCCGTTCTAGCAGCAGCAGTCAAGGCGTGTTTAGCTCCTGTTTTCAGTAAATCAGTAAAAAATCCTCGGCCTCTCTGTCGTCTTCTTTTTCTTCTTGTTATTTTAATCACCATTCCCGATCCCCTCTGTTTTTTCATTCTTTTTCTTCTTCTTTTGTTAGTACCTCCTAGATTCATTCTTTGTTTCACCATTCCCGAAGTATTTTTTAGAGCTTGTACTCCGTGAGTTTTGACTGCGTCTTTTAAAGATCTCTTATTTTCTAATACGTCTAATCCCGTTCTAGCAGCAGCAGTCAAGGCGTGTTTAGCTCCGGTTTTCAGTAAATCAGTAAAGAATCCTTCCCCTCTTTGATAGTTTTGGGGTGGATAATAGCCTGGTGGTGGTGGTGGTGGGGCTTGCTGTTGACCCAATAATCCTCCTACTAGATTGCTGACTAAAGGAGCTGCTACTTTAAATAGGGATCCTAAAAAACCGTGTCCTTTTTGACGTAATAACCCTTTATGATAGACAAACTGTCCGTGTCCTCTTTGTCTCAGTAATCCGGGATGATACTGCATGGTTCATGTCTCTTGTTCAACTGACCTTTATATCCTCGGGGGACTTCCTTTTATACCCTTTACGGCTGAATACAATACAGACAGCAGACCAGACAAGCCACCACACCCAATAAGATGGAACACAATAACGGTACACTCATCTCAGTATACTTTTCTGAAATGAAGTTTCACCACTGATTTGCCACTTACAAAGGGCATGGGTTGTCCTAAAGGAGTCATGATGTGAATCTCAATGGTATCGAAATGTTTTTTACTTAGTTTCAAATATTCCGCTCGAATGGGTTCCCATTTGGCTTGTTTTGAATCCTCCAAATGAAATGTACAAGGCACCACTCTTAATAATTTCAAGGCATTGGAGCCTACCGTCTGGGGTTGAATCAAGTCACAATAGACATACATGGATTTCAGATTTTCATATAAATCCACAGTATTGTTTCCCAAGTAACTAATGTTGATCCATTTGGTCATGTTTTCTGTATCGTTCTGAAGAATGACTTTCTGACTGTCCATGCCTAGCTTATAAGCTAGGGATGTGGGGAAACGAATGCATAAGGGAGTAAGCATTTTTTCATTGATTTCATACATCACTCGATCATAGGTCTCGTAATATACTAATTTCATAGATTTGTCTTCATTTCCATCACTAAGGGTTTTCCATAATTTTTTCAATGATCTCTGTAGTCCTAGACTTATTTCCTCTGTTAAAGCCTTGGGGTGAACATAAGGCCCGGATCTGAAGTGAATTCTTCTAATTTCCATCTTCCTATCTAGTTCAACGAGTGCAGGCCGTTTAGTATGGGCCCAATCGAGCAGTACAGGACATTGACGTAATGGCATTGGGTCTAAGGTTTTCATTTTAAATCTGCCATAAACATTGGGGTTTTTGTTATTAGTAAATGGTTTTAATTAGAGGAAATTAATCAAGAAGACTGCGCAGCTACCAGCATGTCATTCATAATATGGCTAAATTTGTTTCGCTTTTTTCTTGTCAATCCATAATTCTGAAAATGTTTTTCATATTTACATCATTTCTGAAAGCCATGTGTTTCTTCGTCCGCCACTGTTCCTCTGTACAGGTTCGAAGATTTTAGAATAAATGCGAATTGAGCGGTCTATTATGTCATATTACTTAAGACTTATTTCCCATCTGAATAAAGTCATCAATATTATTCCACTGAGCACGTGCTTGGCATGTGCAAGACCATGATTATATTTAATTTTTCATGGAACAAGTCTTGAACCTTTGTTGATTTTTAAAACTCTTTAAAAAAGATAAAAAATGTTTTGTGTTTTTTCTTTTTTCATTGAAGTTATTCAGGATGCAATTTAATTTGGAAAAGTTAAACATATGCTGTTGAAAAACAAATTGTAATTACATCCATTCATTGTCTATTTTGTTCAGCTGTTAGGCAGAAAAAATAGGCAGTCTTGTACAAATAGGTTTGCAATGACCCACACATTGTATGGAGTAATGTTTGCATTCAATCATTATGTTGACAATTTTAAGCTCTCGCCCATTGAACACACGAAGCTGTTTCTTTCAAACAATGTTTGCAAAGAAAAGTCCATTGCATATTTGTCTATCATTTCCCAGTGAAGGCATAGGTTTTCAAATCCTATGTTTGTTTAAAGTGCAAAGATTCAAAAAGTTACATTACTTACCAAATTTCATTACTACTTATGTGATGGAACATGTACTAGCCTTATAAGACCATGTTTTAAAAATATTTGGTTGCCCTCTCTCCTTTATCTACTGGTAATATTTCCCTGAGTTGGAAGGACCACCAAAAGTCATTTTAAAGATGGTATAAAATATTTAATTATGTTGATTTTTTTCTTTACTTGTAAAATTGTAATTTTGACGAAATGGGCAAATAAAAAAAAGTTTTTTTTCCCTTAACCCACGCTGAATGATTTCATTCCTTTTCCAATGTTGCTCCGCTGTAATGAAATTCACAGGTGCTTGAGGACAGGAACCCCCCCCCCCCCCCCCATATACTCCCTGTTCGACTTTTTCATAAATTATATATGGATGACACGTTTGTGATAGAATCTATCCTATCAATTCAGAAAATTTGCTTAAACTTACATTTTATTAAAATATCTACCCTCTCTATATATAAATTAACATATTAACCAACTAAAACGATCTAGAATTTACACACATTTGTCTTATATATTGTGAACAAATTCTCATACGCTACTTAAAGGCATTTTTAAGATATACCATAAATATTTTAGTCGTTTGTTCCACTGTTCCGATTCCATCCAACAAGTAGCTGCATAATGAATATTTTCACATTGTGAGCAAAACTTTATTCAGCATATGCTATTTACAGAACTTGTGTTTTTTTCCAATAGTTCGCGAACTTTTTGATTCGTACTAGTAATAAAACAAGGTCATTCATATCGATTTTATGTGTTTAATTTCTTTGTGTTTCAATTTAATTAAACTTTTGATAGATATTATAAGTTATCTGTGACAAACTTACAAACTCTTACTTTGATTGGGAGTTTAAGATTTTTTTTTATATCAATATACACTATTTAACAACTGTACAATAATAATACTAAATAATAAATAACTTCAAGAAACACTATAACACATTTCCTCTTTTAAAAGTGTTCATATTATTTGAAATATTTTGCAACTGTAATTCTCTTCTACATTTAAAGATTGTTATGTCCCTCCATATTAAGAAGAGGTCTGGAAAACAAAATTCTGTACTAAAAATAGACCACGTGCTGCTATCCATGAACTACTTTCATGGTTCTTTTCACTCTTTTTGAAAACAACGATACATTGTTTTGAACTTGAAATTATCATTTAAAAGTGCAAAATTTAGACATTTTCTCAACAAATGGTTGTAGAGAGAACATTAATGCACAGTTTGCGTATTTTTTTGAATTTTTTAAACTTTGCTGAATTTTTTTGCGCAGTTCTAAGGAGCATATCAAAAGCATTTTTCTGCAAAAGTGTAGATTATATATGCACAACATGCATTCAGTTATGCATATTTATTGTATCTTTATCATAAAGACTTAAAATTGGATCAAAATATAATGTATTTTAGCCATTAGAAGAATTGTTTACATTTCGTTCTCACTGCACTAAAGGTGGCCGTACATCCCCCTTAAATCTGCCATAAACATTGGGGTTTTTGATATGGTGAGCAAAAGACTGTTATTGTCAAAATAAGCCTCCTTTTCTGTAATGTTTTTCAATGAATTGGGATACATCATTTCTGTTAAAGCCACTTCCCATTCTCCGTCTGTTAAATCCACTGTTTGTGGTGATAAGGTTTTAAATTTAGCGGTCGTATTGCTAGGAAAAGAGGACATGGACCCATCACTGGGTAAAGTCATGTAAAACCCACTGCTCTCTGCCATGTTCAATCTAAGACTGAGACCTTTGACCTAAGAACCTTTGTATTTATAACAACACTTTTTTAAAAACAACAAGATTTTTTTTTCTTTTTATTTTATTGATTCATAACAATAACAACAAGAACAAGAAACAAGAACATTATAATAACAAACATTCAAAACTTTGATTCAGTTCTTTTTGTATGGGAAAAGGTCTCCTCATGTACAAATAGTCTGTTTCACAACGGTTACCACAGGCATTGAATCCTTTTACGATCACTTCTTTCAAATAGTCTTTAACACAATCTCCAGCTTTTTCCATCCATTTCCCTTGAAACAAACTGCTTTCGGGTCCCTCTCTTTGGTGAGGCAAGACGTAATTGATTTTCCATTTGAATTCCCTATACTTGGGCTGTCTGGGTCCTAATAAGACCATGTGTTTGCTTCTTTGGCGGTCCGGTAACTTGAATCTCTTATACAGGTAGATTTCATTGAGACCTGTTTGTCCTGGATTCTGATCAAAGAAATCTTGAATACATGTCTCTTTGTTTTTCATCCATTCTCCCTTTAAACTAGTACCCTTTTTAGGTTCTACTATTTTCCAACGATACTCTGAGCTTAAAAATTCCATGATGTGTGCTCTGTCCCTCACTCAGATCAGAAATGATCCTCTTAGGCTTTGGTTATCTCCTAATATATAGAGAGGAGTGTATCTATTTTTAGATTCCGGGACTTGGTGAATTCGTCTTCTTGACCGTAGGGGTATGATGTATCATGGTAGGACTAGGCATGATGTAACCCACCGAAGAACTCACACACACCATCCAATATTCTCGATTAGAATCGTGTAAAGCTAACATGACCACACTGGTGATGATGAGGGAAATACAAATGAATAATTGGGCAAAATACACAATTTCTTCTCGAGGAATATTCTCTCCACAAAATTTCCAATGAGGTGTTATTTGATGAGATCCGTTTGGGGAATCCATGAATCGAAACTAGGGGGATATCCTTTCCACCGGACTTTGACTTCTTGAATGATTTTTTTCCCGACTCGTCGCTTTTTATACCCCAAGATTTCCTCCACTTCGTACACGTCGTCTTTTTTAATGATCTGTTGTAATTCTTTCTCGTAAAAAGTCCCTTCTAATTCCTCCTGGTTATAATCTTGTACTCGATACACGTAAGGATACCGACCGGGGACTCGTTGAGCAATGGTAAATATTTCCGTGGTCCAGTTCGGTAAATATCCTTTTTCAAAAGTGCGTTTGGCTTTACTGATGCGCACTTTATCTCCTGTTTTAAACTTGGGGGGTTTTTTGGTTTTAGGTGATGATTCTTCCCCATATAAAGTTTTCCAGACTTTTAACACATTCGAGGGATTCACTTGAGCTGGTGTTCTTTGGATACTGCGATGATACGTATGATTGTAAGCATACACTAAATCCGGTAAGACCTCTAAATACCGTCTGGTCTTATTCCGAGTGAAATACCGCCACATGCGTGCTTTGAGGGTTCTTTGAAATCGTTCCACGATACTGGCTTTGGTGTCCGTATTGCGTGTGGTAAAGAAATGAATGGATTTAAATGCCTGTAAGAATTCTCGATTGGTAAATTCTTTGCCTTGATCCGATTGAATGCGGACGGGACGTCGACCGTCTTGTCGGAAAATCTCTTGTAATCCTCGAATCATTTCTTTTCCCGTTTTCTGTTTTAAAGGTACCACCCAAGCATATTTAGATAAGACGTCAATGGCACACAATAAAAAAGTATAGCCGTCATTATGTTTCTTTAAACTGGACACATCGGCTAAATCTAATTGCCATTGTTCGTCCATATCCGTCACTCTCGTCTGTTGTCTCCGGAATTTTCGATGAATGGGTTTATGTAAGGTATAAGTATCTTGCTCTTTTAACCATTCTCGTATGGTGTTTAAGGAAATCTTATGTCCCAAACTTTTGACCTGACGATACAAAGTCTGTATGCCTCCATACCCTCTCTTGGGATCGTAATAAATCTCTGTTAAAATGTCTCCCACTTCCTTCTTCTTCTTCTTCTTCTTCATGTCTTAGGCAAAGGAAGCCAATTTTCCTCGATTTGTTGTAATCTCTTTTGAAATGGATCTGTTCTGGCTTTCTTTTTCTTCTGGAGGGCCTCCTCTAACCTTAAAATAGGGGAAGGCTTGGATTTTATAGATCGTCTAATAGGGGTCAAAAAAGAGGAAGCATCATGAAATCCGCTCTCTTCCTCTTCGTCCTCGTCACTCAAAGCCCCTTTAGGAGTACTGATTTTTCCTGGTTTCTGCATGGCTTTTATAAGGTCTCGATTTTGCAAGTAAACCATGGGAGTACGGGTCTCTTTTAAAGCTTGAGCAAATTCTTCTATTCCTTTAGGCACCGGTTGACTTTTGAGAGGTTTAGATCTCATACTATCAGCCATTAAATCCACAATGTTAGAATCGGGCACTTTTTGACCTCGATAACTGATTTCTCCGTCTTTATCCCAAGTCAAGACTTTGGTTTTCTTTAAATGATTTAATAATAATTCAGCTTTTCTTTGCATGGGTTTATTCACGCTTTGAATGATTTGTTGATCGATCTCGGGATCTGGAGCTGCTGCTGCTACTGCTGGAGCTGCTGCTGCGGGGGCTGGGGCTAAGGGTGCAGGGGTTTTTTTTCCCTGGCTCTCTCGCTTGTTGTAAATAATTCCTATACCGATGAAGTTCTTGACCGTATAAAGCCACTTTTTCTTCTGGAGTTAAATCTTCACGTCTGGTAATCTGGTCCAATTCTTGACCTATACTCAGCGTAGATTGAAATTCCGGAGGTTTGGGGAGTTTTCCTTTGAGTTCATTCAACAGAACTTCAGGTACTAACACCATTTTACGACTCATTTTAGAAGGTTCAACAGTAAAGGAGCGGCTGCTGCGAATAAAAAAGGAAAAATACCTCCTTTTTGTTGTACTAATAAAGCTCTTCGTCTCTGGATGGATTGAGGTTGAACCAGTCTCCTTAAGATGTGTTTCTTAGGAGCTAGTTTTCGTTTCTGAGCCGAATGGAGAGGTAACACTCCTTTTAATAGGTTGTAGACGATCTCACAAATTTTCAGAATACAGTCTCCAGAACAATGTTTTAAAATCCCCGTTTTTAAGGACGAGGAATAGTGAGGATCCGATAACACTCTTAAAAGAGGAGCATGCGCTTTTAATCGCGTACAACATCCCTTTTTCTTCTTGGCCATCTTTGAAAACAATGAAGAGAAGTCTCTCATGTCACTCCCTTTTATAGTCTTAAGGAGGGGCATACCCTCCGTGTTTGTCACTCTCGTGTTTATCTCTATTTTTCTCCCTGACATAAATTTTTCCACAATATCGGCATTTATATCTCAGACCTTTAGGAAGTTGAGGGGTGGAGGCTGTCAAGGGTTGAAAACGTGTGATTTTAGGGACATGAATGGGAACTTTAATTCCAGGGGAGGGAATGCCCACATTCACTCGAGGAAACACTTCTAAATCGCTAGCTCTTTGACTCCCTATGGGTCCCATAGTACGATCCATTCTCAGTTCTGCTTGTTTCTTGAGTAACTCTCCTATGGTCTTTTGTCTTTGTTCCTTATAATACTGATTGATTTCGTTTTTTAAACTTTCGGGCATGGCTTTACTTTGAGCTAGAGTTTGAGGGGTCCTTTTTACCGCCCCTGTTTTCTTAGGAGGGGCTTTTCTCTTCTTGGGTGGGGCTTTTGGCTTCTTCTTTTTTCTACTCTTTTGAGCTGCTCCTCCGACACGGACCATCCAATCTGGAAACACTCTTTGTTTCTTATTATCGACTCTTACCACTACACTCTTTAAACGACGAACCCGTCGTTTTTTAGGACTATTCCATTTGAATAAATGACGAATGATGACTCCACCTAGAAATCCAGCTCCTCCGCGTTTTAAAATAGCTGTTTTCCTTTCTTCGTCACTAGCCGATTGATCGGCAATGATCTTTAAATCTTGACGATGACGATCGATAAACTTTTGAGTCAGTTTATTGATAGGTAAGACCCCTTTCATTAAATTGCGAGCTCCCATGGCAAACCAATTCAATAAGGCTTTACGCCCTAATTCGATTAAATGGGCTCGTTTGGTGGGATCTCGTTCCCGCTGTAAACGTCGTAAGGTTCTCACTAATTTACTCTTGGCTGATGGAGCCATGATGAGAGTGAAATGAATAATGACTCAGAAGAGTGGGAAACACTTTTATTTATACTCTTGAGGCATGTGTATAGTCAACAATTCAAACATTCGACTTCTTAATCGGTATTCGTCTGGGGTCTGGGGACTCAAATCCACGAGAAGATAACCGTGAGGTACCTGGGTGGCTTCTTGATAAGCAGACATCAAATGAGGCAAAGCTAGCTGACGACTCAATACACTGATCTGTGATTTGTCTCTGGGATTTTTGAATAAGACTAAATAATGAGCATTCAAACTAATGGTGCGATGAGAGGCAGCACGATCAAATAAATTCTGAGTGATGTAAATCACACTGGTATTCCGATGATGAGCTTTACGGGTAAACCAATCCACAATCGATTCGATGGCTTTTCCTCCCATCATGTCGTCAAAAATGAGTAAATGGGGCACACTCAAATTGGCTACTAATTTCTCGTCGTCTTCTGGAATATTTCGGATGAAAGATACCTTCTCTTTTAAAGAAGTGTAAGCGGGTTGCCATTCCCGATAACACCAGACGATCTTTTCGGGCCTGGGGGTGATCCAGTCTAGATTGTTCACTAATGACTTGACGAATTCTGTTTTGCCCGATTTCGAGGGTCCAGCAACTACCATGGTAAATTCGTGTTTCAATTGAAAAGAGGGGAGGGGTGTCTCCTCGGAATACATGTTGATCAATGAAAGAAAAGTTGGGTTCAGGGTCTTATTTATAGTGAACACAGAAATCTTTTTCATTTTTAAAAAATAAAGAATGTCTATTTTATAGAGAAGAAACAACACATATAAAAACAATTCAATTTTTTATTTGTAACAAACAAACAAACAAACAAACAAACAAACATATCAATAACCATAAGGTAAAGTGTTATAATTCTCTACAATTTGTCTCTTGTCATATACAATTCTAACTGTTTTCTCTGAAGGTTTGTTCACCACCTCATAATCACGGGTCCTCTGGATTTTGCTGGGATAGGGGACTTTTACTTCCTCTATTTCTCCCTTGAGCATTTTTTCTAAAGTCTCTGGGCACACCAACTGAGAGGTTCGATGGTTGAGAGTGACCCCTTTGCATTTATGAACCTCGGTTCCTTTGTCCGTCCGGAAACCATAATTTTTAGGACCTGCCGACATGAATTTGGTGATGTGATCCCCGTCTAATTCGTCGGTCCATTCTCCTAAACTATTGCCCAAGGTAGGATTAAAAGCTCCTTCCTTATGTTGGTAAATGATACTGTCCGTATCGAAATAAAGGCCCCGTTCTTCTAAAGGTCGTAAAGTCTCGTAGAGATGTAAGCGGGCATAGGCGGTGGTAAAACAAGCCAGGATCACGTTTCCAAAGGGACATTCTTCGACGAATTCCTGTTTGTCTTGAAAATTCACTAGAATCTTGTCTTCAATGGAATCTTCTTTATTGACTAAGAGTCGCACACCCTTGATGTCGAGAGTCGAATTTTGTAAGAGTTGATGTAATTCCTCTACTTCGTCCAAGTATCTGACTTTGGGTAATAACAACCGTTGAGCAAATTTTCCCCACAGACAATTTAAAAAGAGTTTAGCAATGGTTCTTAACACTGGATTCTTCTTGATACTGAGAATGTCCATCATGAATCCTTCTTTGTATAACACTTCTCGAATGTAATCTTGTTCTTGTTCTGAGGTCTTACATTCGGGGGGAAATCCGGACGCTTCCTGTTTGATCTTGAGGAAGGTATCGATGTAGTCTTTAAATAAGTCTTGATTGCTTTCTTTGAAATGCCACACTTCGTAAGTTTGCTCTAAGGTATAGCCCATGTCCAAGGCTTTATGTAATTCGCTCGTCACCCAAGTACCCGTGAGACTACGTTCCCGATCGGTGTGTTGACATGGGTGTTGAGACGTAGAGTCTTGTTGTTGGGCACAGGTGCGACATAAGGGAAATAATAACTTACCTCCCGTCCGATAAGGTAATACGGGGTGAAAGAGGCCTCGGGGTGGTAAGACCCGACAGTGAATGAGACCGAAATAACTTCTCACGTCCTGGAAGTCGTCTGTGATGATCTCGGGATGCCCTAGGGGAAAAGGTCTGTGTTTCAACACGTAAGGGTATAAGGAACACACGTCCACGTATCTCATGTCCCCTTCTTCACAATATAATTTAGTGGCATTGGTCCGGCCTCCGTACAGGGCTTCTCGAGGTTTCAAAGGATCCGGAATGTCCAGATCTTTCACCTCAAACAAAATAGTACCCTTGCACTTTTGATGTAAATTGCTTATCGTTTTAGTGATATTCTCTAGGGCATCCAATGCTACTAGTAAATTCAAATTTGTATTTAATGAATTATTTTCTCTAAAAATCAGCAATGGTATCATATTTATTTAAGCATTCTTGTAATTATTTAACCAGTGAATCTAGGCCTCTGGATCACCTGTGCTGCGTCATGTCAAGGCTGATGACGTCATATTTGACGATCTTGTTGCACTTGTTGATCGAAATCGTGCTCCCAGATACTACACACGTTGTACCCCATGTCCTTTAAATCCGCAGTCCTTCTGAGAGTTTTCTCGTGTAATTGTTGGTAAGTAAATTGGGTCCGGTGAGGATGAGTTTCCGTCTGTAAACTGGGATAGCAAGTGGGGCATCCGTGCCAATAGCATCCGTAAAATTCGTAGACGGTACGAGTCGCTTCCTGGTATCCGTCGACGGTATAATTTCCGATCGGGACTTCGCCTCCGTTTCTGGCATGTCGTATGTGACATCCATTCTGATGACTCATCCAGGTGAGCCATCGACAGGCTTTGGCCGAATATTGTCGTGCCGGTTCATACCCGAGGTTCGGAATGATGGCAATGCTGTCTTTAGGCATGAAATTTCGACGGTACGCTAAATTAGCAGCACTGGCAAACGTGATGGATTCCTGGAAAGGGTCCACGTTGACCAACTTCTTGAGGGTGCTTCTAAACCGTGCACAGCATTTGTGTAAAATGTCGACGTCCGAGATACAATACCCTACAAACTCTTTCTGGAAATCAAACACTTTTCCCCTCTGTTGGTCGTACCATTCGTAAAAAGCTTCTCGTCCACTGGTAGTCATTTCGTCCGGATTGTAGAAAGCTGCCGGTGGATAAGGTCCCACGTAATTCTGGTTCTGTTCCGTATTAAAAAAGTGAGGGAAATAACCTTTCTTCATTTCGTTCAAATCGAAAGCGGAGGGCATCTTGGCCAAAGGAAAGGTTAAGAAACTATACGAGTCGATGAATTTGAGTCCACATATTTCCATGGACAAGATCTTACTCCCGTTCATGATCACGTTAGGTTTCAGGGGAGAAGAATGCACTATGTAATTCAAAATGAATTGTCCGTCGTATCCTTTGAAGTTATGGGCGATGACGATGGCCCCGTCGTGTACTAAAGTGGAATTCTTAGTACCTGTAGTGGGTTGAAATAACCAGTCCATGAACTTCTTTAAGGTGTCTGGGCCTTGAAATAGGTGCTGACGGGGTCCCATGTGTTGACAATGAGGACAAGGTTGGTCTATGGGTAAGTCATCGCAATGTTGACAGACGCGATGTGCCACACACAGATTAGGGACGTGAATGCCCGATTCCTGAGTGCATTCGAAATCGAAATAAATGGTAAACTCTAAGGTGCCTTTTCCCTTCTTCTTCTTCTTGGGCTTCAGTTGTACGTAGCACCGATGATCGGCATCGACGATTTTCTTACAGATCTTACACTGTTTCTGATCTCCGCATTTGTGATGAGGAAATAATTTCTTAGGCATCCAGGACTGACATTTCTCGCATAGCCCCATTAAATTGCAGACAGTAGTGGTGGTTTTCTTACTATGGGGTTTTAAATGATCTTCGTAGCAGGTCCTGTTCTTAAACATTCCATGGCATTCCTGGCATTTAATCTTGATCCCTTCATCGGGACATTGAGGGTGTGGTCCTAAACAATAGGTACAGCGATGAGGGCATTTGGACCGATGTTCTGTGACATGATGGTACCCCACATCGCAATGATCACAGTAATATTGGTTCCCCGTTACTCCCGGCATGGATATGATGGCATCGCAATGACGGTTGTCTAACAAAATGTTCAAACAAGTTCCATCTCCCCAGCCTTTGAAGATGCGCTCTAAACAGAGTTTAGTGGAAGTAGATTTGAACTGAAATATTTTCAGACGATACTGAGGAGCTAATACCTCTTGTAATTTCGGCCACTCTGCATTTCCACAAGCTTGAGTGATATCACATCCGGCCTGTTCCATGAGGGCTATGGCTTCTCGTTTCTGGTCTAAGTATTTATCGCCTGACCTCATACGGAGCCAACGTTTTTCCCATTCCGGGTCTGGATGATCGGGTTTCTGACTGTGTAATCGAGTGACGACGATGGCTCTAGCCAAACAAAATTTATCATGGGGATTGTCGATCCGAACGATGGATTGTTTATTTTTCTTGAAAGTTTCTTTATCCAGTTGTAGATGTTTGGTTCTGTCTCCACCACTCCCCTGGGGATTCTCGATGTGTAACAGATCGAATTCCGTGGAGCCGTCGCCGATTTTGAACTCCTTTTTGGATTGTTGCACACGTTCTATTTCTTTAAAAATGACGTCTTCGTTTAATTTTTTACATTGCATAAACTGGTAAGAAATGTCTGAATCCAAAGATGGGTGACGTATGTTCAGGCGAAGGTAATCGTTAGGATCACACTGCATTTTCGATTTGAAGTCCTGTAACATGTTTTTGAATAATCGTAGAAGGAAAGCTGTGCTTTCTTCTTCTTCTGGAAATTCATCGAAATGAACGACATATCTATTTTCATGCGCTTTAAATTTTGGAGAGGTCCATTTTTCAGCTAGTCTCATGTGATAATACTTTAGGTGGTAAATCTATTTCTCTCTCGGTACTTTTTCGTTTCAATATTCGTCGAGCCTGTACCTGTTTTTCTCTAGTAGAATCCATGTCTATCAGGTGATGGCTCTGAGAGTAAAATGAACCCAAAGTCGGAGAAAACCGTATTTATATACAGTGGATGACGTCATAATGCATAGGTAAGCATTTTTTTTTTTTTTTTTTTTTTTTGCACACGGCCCTAAACAAACTTGGCTCGCTGCCAAGTATTTACCTGTGTAGTCAGCATATTTTTTGCACACGGCTCTAAACAAACTTGGCTCGCTGCCAAGTATTTACCTGTGTAGTCAGCATATTTTTTTTTTTTTTTATTTACCTGTTAGTCACATTTTTTGCGGGCCCCCCTGACTTGAATCGCTGCCAAGTATTACCTGTGTAGTCAGCATAAACAAAACGTAGTACTTACGTATAGTGTAAACACACCCTGTATTTAGGGATAGGTTAGGGGATAGGGTTAGTTAGGGGGTTAGGGTTAGTTAGGGTTAGGGTTAGGGTTAGGGTTAGGGGATAGGGTTAGTTAGGGTTAGGGTTAGGGGGTTAGGGTTAGTTAGGGCTAGTTAGGGATAGGGGGTTAGGGTTAGCACTCCACTCAGTTGACCCGGTCATCCAGCCTGCTTCCGGCTAGGACATTTCTGGCTAGACCACTTCCGCTAGGGCCCACTTCCGCTAGACCACTTCCGCCCACTTCCGCTTCCGCTAGACCAGTTCCAGCCACTTCCGGTTATGACGTCACTTCCGCACTAGCTAGGCGGTTTATACTACTATTGTTGGAAACCCACAAGTGATCTCGTCTTTACTTAAAAAGATGAGAACCCTTAAATCATCCCTTGCCATAAGCTATATATCATACGCATGCATCAGTGTTTCACAAACACATTTTGTTAAGATACGACTACTTAGCAACAATAAATGAATCCAAAGCCTACGATGCCTATATTTGATGTCATTTTTCCATTTGCACATCTTAAATGACACCATATCTATTTTTTTAATACTGCCATTATTACAAAAATGTTCAATTTTTAATTATTTAATATTTATTATTTTTTTTTATCATCCTGTGGTTTTCTATACTTTGGATCCCGTGTGAGACTATACTATGAATATGTAACAAATCCTACATTTTCATGATGATACAACTTGTGGTTTTGCACTTCTCCATGTCAAACGTAATAACTAAGTCATATTACAAATGTTTGCATCATGTAGACAAAATTGAAACTATATTCATTTTTAATCATATAAATACAATTGTAAATATGTACTAATACGTGTAATGGTACGTGTTTATGTGAACATGCATTACCCCCTCCCACTTAAAAAAAAATTAAACAGGAATCTTTGGTGAAAGAATAAAAATAAATCAAAGGGATACATTGTAAAAATATAACGTTGCACTTGTTGCATCATGTTACGTTTTTGTGACGTTATAAGCGTAACGTTAAGTAACACCAGTATCGTGCGCAACGTTATTATGTATATGTAATACAGTATTCAATTGTAATCAATGTAATCATTTTGCAATAATTTGTTCATGCCCTCTGAGGGCCCTTGATTGGTGAATAAACATATTATTATATTATCAGTATTATATATACTAGTAATTTTATTTAATTTCACAAAAAAAACAAAAAACAAAAAAAAAAAAAAACAAAAAAAAAAAACATGTGGTGCAAGTCATACATACAGTAAACAAATATACAGTCACATATATTTTCATATATTAAATGCATCACCTGTGAATTTACAAATATTTCTTGTAGATTTAAAATCTGTTGGATTAAGAATTTCATAAGATATATAACGTTATGTATTATTAAAAAGTATACAAAATTCACGTCTTGGTGCTGTAGTTTATAAAGAGGACATACAAAATAAAAATGATGTTCATCTTCATCAACAGTTTGACAATTAAAACAATTATTATATATCTAGCATCTCTTGGTATATATACTTGGGTTACAATATCTGCCAACCTCTGTCTGTAATTTGTGGACACTTATTCTCCATCGAGTCAAAAAAGAACGAAGGTTCTTGGAAATGGGAATTTTTAATTATGGTTGAATTTCAAGCTTGTTTAGATTTCCTTGACTTATTAATTGGCTGTAGAATGGTAATTTGCCATTGCCCTTTTCAAGGAATTTTATCATATCCCTAAAACTATACTCTCAGAATGCTTTTTCAAATTATTTTCAATGATGTACATGTATTTGCATTTGTACCAATATAACTTCGTCAAGTATAGTTTGTATGCAGTTTTGCCAACATGTTTTTTCCATTTTCTGTCGAAAGTTTTTCTTCCTCTAAATATGCATGTTGTAAATGTAAGTTTGAATTCTCTTGATCTCAAACTATTTTCTGTAATCTGTTAAAGTATTTTAAAAATTTAACGTTAGTCGTGTTATTCTTTCGTACTTTCTTTTATCATTGACCATAATTAAGTCGGGTTAGGTTTGGAACAATTTTTAAAGCGTCCCACAAACATTGAACAATAATTTCCCGCGGTTTCTCATCTCAACTGACCGTATAACCGTTTTGTTTTGTTTCTTACATCCAAACATGTCTGATTTCTCTAAACCAAGGGTGAACGGGAAAATGTTGTCAAGTTTTCAGGGACGATGTGTTTGTGTACTTGGAAACGCTAAAGATGTAAGTATGTCAAAAAAAGGGCTTCAGGTCTATTCGTCAGATTTAGCTACATAGCTTTATTTACCTACCTGATGTAGCTTTATTTGTCCACCAAATCGAACATATTTCTTGAATTATCATTTTTCTCAGGATGTGTAGAAAATCACACTTTGATGCAGTAATGGTTTTCAACTTTATTCTTTAATCTCATTCATGACAAGAATAGATATGGGTAATCCGAGATTCCTCTGACTCTAACAGGTTGGGACCAATCGCCCAAATGGGATAGAATAGTCCGTTTGGGATAGAATATCCCAAATGGGCTATAAATTTACAGTGCAAAAATTGAAAATTTTTATTTTGGCAATAAATATCAAAAATCCTCATCAAAACACTTAAAAAGGAATAACTTCTGGTTGACAAGTTTTTCTGCAACCCTACCGTTTGTGAGATTGATCCCCAAGAAGTTAAGGAACTTCCGAGGGATCGATCTTCTAAACAATGGACATACAGGAAAACTTGTCAACCAAAAGTTATTCCTTTTTAAGTGTTTTGATGCGGATTTATGATATTTATTGCCAAAATAAAAATTTTCAATTTTTGCACTGTAAATTTATAGCCCATTTGGGATATTATATCCCAAATGGACTATTATATTTCATTTGGGCGATTGGTCCCAACCTGTCTAACCCCCGCTTTTATGTTATGACTTGTGCGTCCCCCGCACAAGTCATAATATAAAAGCTAGGTTAGAGTCAGAGGAATCTCGGATTAAGACATGGGTTACCCCATATCCAAAGATATTCGACTTTCAGATTTAACAGGTTGGGACCAATCGCTCAAATGGGATATAATAGTCCGTTTGGGATATAATATCCCAAATGGGCTATAAATTTACAGTGCAAAAATTAAAAATTTTTATTTTGGCAATAAATATCATAAATCCGCATCAAAACACTTAAATAAAAAGCAATAACCCAGATAGCAAGTTGTAATAGGTAGGCAGAGTTGCGACACCAGCTGGTGTCACTGAATTTCCACTTTCTAATATGGCTTCCACTCTGACTCTCCCCCGCACAAGTCATAATATAAAAGCGGGGGTTAGAGTCGGAGGAATCTTGGATTATATTGAACACTGTGTGAGTGATCATACTTATTCACGCCGTGCCTCAAGCTTTATTTACCTACATTAGGAGACTTTATGTTAGCTATATCAATAAAAATTTTCACAATATTAATTTTATTTGCCATCTTTCTTTTGTATATATTCATGAACGAAAACAAGGTTTAACATACCCCCAAACCTCTTAAGTTTAGGCAATTCCCAGAGTTGCCCTCCATGAATATCCATGAATATAGATGATTCAACTAAGGGTGCAACAATAAGCCTACCCAATGATACGATACATATCACAGTACTCATTTCACGATATGATACATATCATGATACATGACATTGGGTTAAAAAGTCAGACATTTGACATCATATACTTAAATCTTAAAGGTTTTATCAAATGTTCATTATACTAACATCAGGAAAGTGATTTAACATCCGTCAACCCGTTAAATATGAGGCTGGAAACAAGTTTAAATGCTGTTTCATTGACCTCACATTTTGTTCGGAAGCCATTTTGAAATTGAAAAAAACAAGGAACCAAAACAGACAATGCGGATAATTACAGACCTATTGAATCCAACTGTGATATCAGTTTCACGTATTGTGAATTGAACTGTGGAAAAATTAACTGCGGTTTACCGTCAAACAGTTTATTGTTGCACTCTTAGATTCAACAATTTACATGTATCAATATTTTTAGGATATTGTTCTTTCTTAGGTTGACAGCAATGGGACAGCTTTCACCCTGTCAACAAGTGATGGTCAAGATATCAGAATAATTATGCAGGAGCCTGTGAGTATAAAATCCTTCAAGCTAGGAACAGTTCAAACCAGTATCGTGTGCTTTAAAAGTTTGAGAATTAATGGGTTGTCCTTTGTAACGGGAGAGGAGAAAAATGCAGTGGACCAGACAGGGATTCGAACCCGGGCCCCTGAAAATCTGGTCAGGTGATATACTGACTGAGCTATCTGGCCTCAGGCGATCAAACCCGGCTGACCACCACACCTTAAATTATAGATAATAATAAAATTTATACAAACAATTGGGATATTCAGAAAAGGCAGATGTGTTATTTTATCACAGTTATACTTGTCATCTTAAGTAGTTAAAAAGTAAATAAAGCAAATTATTTTGCAAACTACTGTAAACCAACTTTAATTCGCTGCGACTTTATTTCGCGATTTACTAGGGATTAACTAGTTCGCGACGATTAATTTTCGCAATCAAGTCTTTTTAGATCTGTTGTTTATTGACACATACACTTTAATAAGCGGTTCGCGGCGAGAAATATTCGTGATGAGGAGGCTCTCACGAACTTCGCGAAAATTTCTCGCACACGAATAAAAGTTGGTTTACAGTAGTTTGAAAAAGTTTTGAATACAAGTTCAATAGATCTTTAATTTGATGGTATTGATTTTTTAATATGAAATATTAAAAAATCAATCCATAAAAATCAAAAAATGTCAGCATCATTCATTGACTTGACACCTTGGTAAATATAAAACGGCCTGTTTTGTGTTTCAGCTTGGAGAGTATGTTTCAGGATTAACTGAAGTCCACGGGAATGTGGATGCACAGAACAACATTCATTGTCAAAACTACATAGCTTTCCCCAAGGAAATAAGTGATACATTTGGTAAGAATATGGCAAATTTATTAAATGTAAATTGATGAATTGTATATATGTGAATATACAGTGAAAGTTTGATGTCTCGAACACAAATATTTTGAATACCAGGGATATTTCATAGTCAGAAGTTCCAGAAGTATCTTGAATGCTTGGATATATATCAAAACTTTATTTCTTGTTTCCAACAAATTTGAGATGATGTTTGACTGTATTTAACTGTCCCCGGACTGGTATCATGCACTGTTGACATTAACTTTCTTTTACACTTCAGACATGGGACTTTATAATGATGCAGTGGAGTTAACATCACGGTTCAGTGAATTTTATAAAGTTGGTGTGACAGATCAATAGAACTACATTCATATCTTTAAAAGTACGGTTCTTCAAGAAAAGGAAATGAAAAAACTTGCTGTGTAACAGTTATTTTTTATTGTGAATTTGAAACATTATCCATATTGGATAATAAATTCAGAAGATGTAATAATGTGTATATTTTCAGTCTGCTGACCATTATCATTCCCAATGCTTGTTATGTATTCTTCATAAATACTACCGGGGTATTCATATTGTGGATTTGATTTTGATAAATCTTGCATAATGCTTCTTTATTGATTTTTGATGACTGAATGATGCTTTTTTTGCAACTTGTGCAAAAATAAATATGCAATTGTTATGTTTGCATTCATTTCTATATGATACTTATGTTTGAAATTCACTCTAAATTATATTTTTAGATACTTTTGGGGGAAAAGTGCTATGAATTAAAATTTAACCAAAATAATTATATATAGCCATAAAATGTAGGTCATGATTTCAACAATTTAAAATCTACACTACCCAGGATGCTTCCTTACAAGTTTCTTGAGAAACGTTGACAATGTGAAAAGTTTACAGATGGACACTAGGTGATTGGAAAAGCTTGCTTGAGCTTCCAGCTCAGGTGAATTGAAAAGTTGGTCGCTGTGATCTACTCTTGGCTTAAGCTTTCAGCTCAGGTGATTGAAAAGAAGGTCACTGTAAACTACTTTTGGATTAATATATTTGTAGGCCCCAGCTTCAATTTAAAAGTTTAATGATTCTAAACTTTTCAGTATCTGAAAAAAAGCCCTTAAATGATTTGAGACGGATTTAGCCATAAAATACACGTACGTCACAGTGACCTACTTTTTGGCTAAGTTTAGATACTTTGAGAACCCAAGATGCATCAACTGACAAAGTTTGGTAATCGGAAACGTTTTAAGTTTCCATAATATGCCTATGAAATCAATTTAAAAAGGAATGCCGGCAAAATAAAAAAAAAATTGGGTCACTTTGGCTTACATTGGATTCAACCAAGCCTGATATTTGGTCAGCTATAGTGATATTGAGACCTCATCCTTTGTCCCAGAGTTTGTCTTGAATAATTTTCAATTTACAACATATCCTCATTCTTGTGTGTATATTTGGTGATAATCTGAGAAGTGGTTCTTGAAAGATTTTTAACCAACCAGTACTTTTGTTTTAATTTTCCTAATTATCTCCTTTTGCCTAAGGGTCATATTCCTACTTTTAGTACGATTCGAGCCTTCACCAACACCAAGGATTTGACAAAAAATGACCCAAGGGGTTCTTGAGATATAGCCAATATTCTAAAAAGCTAATGCATACTGCACAAATGGTCATAGCATTCATTCGTTTAGCATTTGGCTCAGAAGATCCGAAAACTGTTTTTAAAAAAACTTCAATAACCTCGTGAATACTTGTTTCTTGACATTACAAAATTAGTGTCTGAAATTTACACAGCCTTTCATTCACTGTTGAAATATACATGGGATAGAAATGCGGGCGAATGTCACAAGTGTAGCATATTATCCAATGACAGCATTTCGTACAGTAGAGGTGGGGCTTAAGTCATTTCATAGTTGTCAACAACAACTTAAAGTTGCTAATTGTTCTATATTTCTTAACTAATGAGAATCTATTTGCCATTTGAGAGACGTTAATTCCATGGTGTCGAGAATGCCACACCGTACTGAAAGTCAGAGGATGACCAAAATTGTACTATTTAAAATTCTGAAAGAAAGAAGTTTGATTTATTTTATTAATCATGTGAATAAAAACTAGAACAATTTTCTCAAGTCATACCACACAATCTTTTTAAAGAATTGTCTTCCAGCATTGTACTCCAAACTCCTCACTTACAACCAGCAGTTAATATTATTAGTAGTACATGTGATATGTCATAAAAAAGTGTAAAAGTAATGCATCAACTAATAGAAACTTTGAAAAACAACCAAACAAATCAGACTATGGACCAGCACTTGTATTCTTGAGTTTAATTTATCAGTTAGTTGTATTCATTTCACTTGCATATAAATTGTTCATTGAAACCATCAACTGAATGATAACAATGGTAACATCTATTATCTTTCTGAAAGTACCTATATGTGATTTTCAAGACTCTCAATCTGTGAATCAATACTATATCATGAAAACTCTGCAATCAAATTAGAAATCAAAAATTACAAAACCTTTCATATTTAAAACAAACTGTAATGGAAAGCCTATTCAACCTCAACATGACATTAAAAAAAAAATTGTGGACCACATTATATTAACAACAGTTCTAGCATGAAAAATGTGTACATGTTCAAAAAGAATGAAATATGTCTAGTATAAACATGAAAAGCATTGACAGGAAATAGAAAAAAAAATCCAGTCCTCATTTAAAAAAACATGCTGCCATTAAACAAAATGTATATACAAAATGTTAATATATACATAATACTAAATTCTGTCGAACAAAATACCTATGTCATCTTTCTCTCTTATCCAATGAAGACAGTTAATACTTTATTGTTAATGATTACTCTCTAAACAGAGCCATCTTACAATAACAAGTTCTTTCTCGTAAAAGAATTGCTTTCCTTAAAAAAAACAGTACAAAATCTCATACTGGTGTACAAAACGAATGCAAAACTGAATGGTACAGTTGACAAGATATGGCCTGAACTGATGACATCACTTCCTGCCCCTGCGGCCTCTGTTGGCATGGGATCCAGCTCTTCCTCTTGTACTTCCTACAAGTTTATAAAACAGTATAACATCTTGGAAAACTTCCATCTTACTGATAACAAAAAACAAAATTTAATAATTTTGGAAAATATTTTAGGTTAACTATAATGTATGTATATATTACCATCAACAGCAGGTACTTTCTGTTCCTTACCCTCGGGGTCAGTCTGTAGACTCTCCACACCGGATTTAGATTCATCCTTCATGACAATTGAGGAAGCTGACTGGTCCTCACCTTTTTCTGCACTTTTGGTAACCCCACCTACAGGTGTCTTCAGCCCTATCATGGCACTCTGAAATACAGTATAAATATTCATAAATATACAATTTCTACTATAGTGTAAACCTGTTTATGCTATGGTAGATAGCACTTTTAACAATTAAGTTTAGTGCCTATTGTACAAGTACATACAATGCATGTCAGAGAAAACTGGCATTTTTAGCATGTTTATTCTAATACTATATTTATAAAGAATATTCTGAACAATGGTATTTGAAGAAAGGTACATTTTCTTTCTTTCACATTTAGAGATTCTACCTTGTATTTATCGTAGTGGGCCCTGGTTTGACAATGGGACTCCTTAGCTGCCTTTTCATTGTTGTAAAATTTACTACAAAGCTTGCAGTAAAATCCAGTCACAGGAACTATATAATTTTGACCTGTAGAAAAGTACAACAGTAGATGAGTTATGAAAATAAGAAGCAAATGAAACCTAGCAAATGTAATTTCATCAAAAGTCATTCAAGATTACAAAGCTCACCACCACAAATGTTCACTGGAGAGCCTTATACCAAATGTATATGGGCTTTCATTAAATATTTTTTAAAAATATATCTACATCTAAAGCTGGAGGCATGTGACTTAAGCTCTCCTTAACTTGAACGAGGTGAGATAATAGAAATATCTCTTTATCAAGCAATTGATTCAAGGAAAATTTTAATTTTGATCTGGACACGATAAGGAATAGTTGTGGACATGAAATACCAAAATTTCTGTTAATCAAAATTGACACATCATAGATCTTTAGTTATACTGTATAATGTAAATTCCATGAATATCTCATTTTTAAAGAACCATGCAGTTTTATCAAAGGAAGAAGAATATAACAACAGATTTTTCTTATCTACCCTTCTCAACACAGCAATCTCAGCAAGGAAGCAAAGAAATTGATATGCCATTGAAGGGTCAAATCACAAAAAATTTGAGCCACAGATATTGCTGAAGTCATTCAAATATTATATACCCACCAATAGGAACATCAGAGCTGTAAGGAGGAATCTCAGAAGCTGACTCTTTTGTCACAGGGGGATCTGGCTTGGCCTGTAGAGAGGGAGTTTTCTCTGAGGTCTGTTGAGGTACCTCTTTGACTGATGAACTTGAAGGGGTATTTGTTGAATCCTCCACTTTTTGAACAGAGGTGTCCCTCTTCTGCTTGGTTGCAAGGTTATCAGAGACGGGAGGCATGTCTCCTCTAGTTTCTGCTGGTTGTTGCTCCACATCGGCTGTCTTTCTGGCTGGACTGGTAGAAGAACGTTTCGGAATTTTGAAATCCATGCCACCAGATCCTTTTTCCTTTCCATCCACTGTTTTTCTGGCAGAAGACAGTTTTGGAATTCTGAATTCCATGCTTTTGTTTGTTTTTTCCTTATCACCTTCTATTTTGCTAGCTGCACCTTTAGAAGGTCCTTCTTTTGATGTTATGCCTTCCATTCCTTCAGGTGTTTTCTTCTCTACTTCAGCTGTTTTCCTGGCTGGAGTGGTTGATGGCTTTTTCTTGGTATCAATTTCTTTAGATGATTCTTCTTTTTTGGTGGGTTTGCCTCTGTCTGATTTTGTTGCCTTTAAATCAGCTTGGGAACTTCTTTCGTTCTCTGAGGAAGAAGTATGGCTATCTGATTTCTTGTTGCTCAGACCTTCCTGATTCACAGACAGATCTCCATCTTTGTTAGCTGAACTTTCTTTTTCCTTCTTCTCAGAATCATCAGTGGACTTCTCTGAAGTCTTGGTCTTTTCAGGTGATTTGGTTTCTGTTATTTCTTTGTCCTAAATTTCAAATTAAAAAGATCTTTTTAAATCTAAATACTCTTGATATTCCAACTTACTTTTACTGGTACATGCAAAAGATATTGGCAATTAACAAGAACATGCAAATGAGTTTTACTGTTAAGATAACAGATTTACAAATTACATGTATTAACACAGTTTTATTTTTGCTTCATAAAAGTTAACAAATCTCTAGGCAATCAAGAGGAATTTTTGGACATCAAAAAAAGAGCATATAAAAATCAGAATACTGAATTTATCAGTTTCATAAACAATAGTGGATACCAGGCATTTAGCCATATGATAAATGTTCAAATATTAATAACTAAGTATTGATGAACAGAAATCTCAGTTGCTTACTTTATAAATTGTAGGAAAAATTTATACAAATAAATTATCAATTAATTCAGTTGCCTTTAATTAAAAAGAATGTTTTAATTGATTAAAAGATAAGTAA
>NW_026926982.1:0-28802 GCF_032062105.1 Saccostrea cuccullata | reverse complement strand
GCATCATTTAAAAATATCTCCCTCTACTCTTATCCTGTCACACAATGTTTCACAATTTACTTCCCATAAAAATTATATCAGTTTATATGTCTCATTATGAAACTCGTCAAATTCCATGAAAAGACAAGGACACTTTACTGAGCTATTAAAGAGCCACTGCCTCCATGTTTCTTTTTGTGAGAAATGTCCCTTCACAGAACTGAAGAACATACCTTACTCATACCACAAAAATCACAATTCTCTCTTTTTTTCACAGAAAGCATAAACAGCCTTAGTTTTGTTTACATCACTTAAAAAACAAGAGGCCCACGGGCCTTATAGGTCACCTGAGTATCATGTAACAACTTTCCAGCGATTGTATTTGGTTCGTGTTTTAATCCAAAAGCCATGAAATTCACAAATTTTGAAGAAGGCACCATTGCTTATCAAAGGGCAAATTTCAAAGCATTAATTTATTTTTAGTCAAAGTACCCCCTGGTACCCCTGACCCAGCGTCTCTGAAAGTATCTATTTTGAAAGAGGCCCCTTTCTTCATTATAAGGCCAGCATTTTTTTTGTTTAGGTTTAGTTATGAGCATGAGAATAAAAAAGTCCCAAAGGAGAAGGAAATCAATATTTTTTTTGATAAATCAATTATTAACATTTGTACATTCTTTTTTTATGCTATTATAATAGGCTCCTTACCAATGGACACATAATGCTTACAAATAGGAAAGTAAAACATTTAATTGCCTTTTCATCATCTGCCAGTTTGGGCCAGTTATATAAATTTTGTGATGTTGGTCAAAATATATTTTTTAAAAATCAATTCTTTAAAAGTCTTTCAATATATCTTCATTTTTTTAATATGTGTTAGGTGAATGTGTAGACATTGTTCTAAAATTAAATCCTATCATAAAACAGACAGGGGGTATTGCGGGTGTAGGGTGAACATTTTTTCAATCAAGTGTAAAATAATTTTTCTGGCTGATACAAATAATACTACATGCCTGTATATATTTGTATATTCTTGCCTTAACAATTTCTTCCTCAAATGGACTGAACTGCTCCCATAGTTTTATTCATTACATCTGATGCATAAGCAACCCTTTTCTGAAGAATGATGCTTAGACTGTAAGCTATAACAGAGACCTAAACAATGTTGCTGCCCGCTGGCAAGATGCAACAACTACCACGGGCAGTTTAAAACCTGGGGGAGGAAAATAATTTACAGACAGATACTTTTGAAACAATACATAATTATCTCACCAGCATGTCATTGTGCAACAAAGTCGTCAGCATTTTATTTGTCCTTTGAACAGGTGAAACTTTTTGAATGGCACTCGTATCGATGAATTTTACACTAAACCAAGCTATCTTTCAGATCTCGCTTTATTTACTCGCCGTTTCATCTTAAAACCGGAAGTACGAGTTCGTAAATGTGAAATCTCGATCCCGACTCAAATTTGACATCGGAAAGAAAAAAAATTGTTTTATTTTTTTCTGAACATTCAAAACCTTGAGCGGAGGGTTTGAAACTGAAAATAAATAAATCCTGGCCTTAAATATGTAATTAGTTCATTAGCATATTAACCAGGATGTTCAAAGAATTCATGCATTTCAATATATAATCATTAGAGCCCAACCCTAAAACAAGAACCCCTGACCCTGGGGCCATAAAATTCACAATTTTGGTAGAGGCACTCTTGCTCATCATAACTATGTACTTAGTTAGTTTATTTAATACCCAGGAGCAGAGAAGAAGATTTTCAAAGAATTCATGTATTTTCACTATATAATCAATAGAGCCCCGCCCGAACACCAGAACCCCTGACCCTGGGGCCATAAAATTCACAATTTTGGTAGAGGCACTCTTGCTCATCATACCTATGTACTTAGTTGGTTTTTTTAATACCCAGGAGCAGAGAAGAAGATTTTCAAAGAAATAATGCATTTTCACTACCTACTTATTTAGCCCCGCCCTAGCACTAGAACCCCTGACCCCAGGGCCATGAATTTTACAATTTTGGTAGAGGACTCATTGCTGATTACAATCATGCAAACAGTTTGACTGCTTGATGTCCAGGAGTAAAGAAGAAGATTTTTAAAGATTGCATTAATTTTAGTGGTTTTGGCCCCACCCCTCAGGCCCCAGGGGGGCAGGGTAGTGAAATTCACAATTTTTGTTCCCCTTCACCTATAGATACTTTGTGCCAAATTTGGTTGAAATTGGTTCAGTGGTTGCAGAGAAGAAGCTGAAAATGTTCAAATGTTAACGCACGACACACGACGCACGACGGACGACGGACGACGACGGACAAAAACAGATAGCAATAGGTCACCTGAGTTTACTCAGGTGACCTAAAAATGAGTCACATCCAAGAATACACTGTTATAATATGGCCACTCATCACTGAAAGAAAAGATTCCCATTAAGTGACGACCAGTTCGACACATCATTTATAGGGCTGTTATAGGGGAACAGTTGAAATGTAATAAAATACAGCATCTCTGATCTGTACTTCTTCTGACACTATTTTACACACACCCTGTAGCTTCTGACACTATTTCATACACCCCTGTACCTTCTCTGTGACCTTGTGTTACATGTCTATGTGCCTGCAGTCCAATTAATTAATTAATTAATTACAAGAGACCCCTGGTGAAATGTTATTTCTGACAAGACCTGCTCGCTCTTCTTTTAATGACTTCAGGTAAACACATCTTCTTAGAAGTCCGCTCTCTTCATTTTTATTCCTTGTTTTATCTAGATTTTTAATTAATGAGAAAATTAAAAAGTTAAGATGCAACTTTTATCTCTGATGAGCTAGGAGCCACCTGGGATCTGTACACGTCAGGAAAAACAATTATGTATCATCCTGGTTTTTTAATGAATGCAGTTCACCTAACGATGTGAAACAATATGTTACAATATTTAAAACAAGAGGCCCATGGGCCTTACAGGCCACCTGAGCATCGAACATGCAACAACTTTCAAATGATTGAATTTGCTTCATGTTTTAAACTAGACATAATGACATTCACAACTTTGAAAGAGGCACCATTGCTGATCTGCTCATAACTATACACTTAGTAATTGCTTAGTTTGGTTACTTAATACCCATAGGCAGGGTAATGGAACAACTGCATTTCAACTTATCAGTATTATTCAGCAATAATCAGTAGTGCCCCTACCACACTTGAACCCCCAGCCCTAGGTCAAGGCATTGCACAGTTTTTGAAAAGGCACACTTGCTCATCAAAAATGTTTTTATTAACCCTGGAGACTGTACCCGGAATATTCCGGGTTTCGAATGCACGTGCTGTGAGCTGAACCCGGAATATTCCGGGTTACGACATATTGTTTATTAGCTTATTTTTATATCGTATTTTTAGACATCCAATGGAAATAAAGTTTAATAAAAACCTTTTCCTTATTTGGTAATACATTTGAGGTTAAAACGAGCTTAGTGACGTAGCTCAAATCAGATTGGTTGTTATTTAAAACAAGTAGAGATAATAATGCTTTATTTAAAGAAGGTAACCCGATTAGTACAAAGTACTATTCTTCCCCGGGGCCTTCTACAATTCAAACGATATACATAAAATTGTACAATCAAACATATATACACAGTACATGAACAATGATAAGCTCATTTTATATCTTCATAATCGGATGTAATGTACAAATTAAACTAATGGAAATATAGGACAATAAATAAGTCAATATAAAAAGTTTAAAAGACGTAGTAATAACGTTAACAATAACAAGGACATCTATAATAATGAAAATTACAGACGTTGGCTGATTATAACTTTTTCCAAATTCTTTCTAAAAACAGGCAAAGATGGTGATAATTTAACATGTAATGGTAGATTATTCCATAAATGTACACCTGAATATTGAAAAGAGTTTGTAAATAGGATTGTTCGATGCTTTGGTAATCGAAGATTATAATTCAATTCTGAACGCAATGAGTAGGAATCGGAACTGTGAAAAAAAAAAGATCCTGGATATATTCTGGGCTCATACCACAAAAAGTTTTATACAATAAAATACATTTATAGAACGTAACTAACTCAAAAACATTTAACCATCCTAGTTTTTCAAACAAAGGCTTAGATGGATGGTCAGGTGCTGCATCAAGAATAATTCTAGCAGCACGTTTTTGAAGTTTATGAATTCTCTCGATGTTAGATTTGGACGTATTACCCCAGACTGTAAGACAATAGTTTATTGAAGGCAAAATGTATGCATTATAGAAGAGTTTTCTTGTACTCAATGGAAGAAATTTCTTAATTTTACGGAGAGTAAATAACTTGTATCTTAATGATTTACAAACTGTATCAACATGACAATTATACTGAAGAGATTGATCTATTTGAATACCTAGGAGTTTTTCAACTTCAACGTTTTCCAAGTTTTTGCCAGAAATTTTTGCATAAAGTACTGGGTTATTTAATCGTGATCTCTTTTGTTGGGTACACATAAGCATACATTTTGATTTGTCTGTGTTCAGTATCATCTGATTCTGTATACACCAGTTTTCAATTTCACATAAATCAGAATTTAAATGTGTTTCAAGAGTATGTACATTGCTGTTGGGTAAATGCAGAGTTGCATCGTCTGCAAACATATCAATATTAGAGTAATTTACACATAAAGGAAGATCATTTATATACAATAAAAATAGGAGTGGACCTAAAATGGATCCCTGTGGTACCCCTGCTGTGATAGGTAAGATATCGGAAGAACATGTGCCAATTTTAACACTTTGGGTCCTTTCGTTTAAATAAGACTGAAACCACTTAATTGCAAGTGAATCAAAATTATAATGGCGTAATTTCTCTATTAAGATATCATGACTGACTAAATCAAACGCCTTACTAAAATCTAGAAAAGCTATGCCAATTAAATTCCCTTGATCCATTGCATGCAACCAGTTATCAGTGAATTTGGTTAGTGCTGTTTGGCAAGAGTGGAATTCCCTAAAACCAGACTGTGAGCTCATAATGAGGTCAAAGGCTCTTGTAAATTCACGTACTTGATTTGCAATATGCTTTTCAAAAATTTTTGACAAAGTTGGTAAAATAGATATTGGGCGGTAGTTACTGGGATCACTTTTATCGCCCTTCTTATAAATGGGGGTGACTTTAGCATGTTTCAGTTGGGAAGGGAAGATGCCATTACTAATGCTAGTATTAATGAGATGAGTTATGGGTTTAAAAATTACATTTGCAGAAAGTTTTAAGAGACGGGGACCAATGAAATCTACACCTGCTGATTTATTAATGTCAAGTGAGCGTAGCATAGTTAATACATCGTCTGACTTATAGGAAGTAGGCTAAACACATTTTCATCATTGAGTTTGGACTTCGTGAATTCTTTTAACTTTTGAGAATTAAAGCTATGGTTTTGTTTTTTTGTTAATAGATTGTCAGAAATTCTTGTGAAGTGCTCATTAAAAACATTTACGATTTGTTGTAAATCATCAATTTCTGATCCATTCTCTTTAATAAGAGTGGGGGAAATATTTTTTGACTTAGAAGCTAAATGATTGAGATAGCTCCACATTTCTCTAGGATTAGAGCTCTCCTCAATTGCTGATTTGTAATAAGTACATTTTGCATTATTAATCAAAAGTGTAACTCTATTTCTCCAATGTCGAAAATTATCAAAGTCTTTTTGTTGATGATAGTAATCTCGTAAATGTCTAGCATCATTAATTTCTTGCGTTAACCATTTAGGGCGAGACTCGGTTTTTACACGTTTAGTTTTTACCTTAGCATGCTTATTGAGAATGGTATTAAACATGCTGTAGAAGTTTTCCAATATATCATTAGGATTTTGCAAATTTGTAAGAACATTAAAATTGGCACTTTGTAAATCGGAGAGAAAGTCTTCTTCATTAAAATTCTTAAAGTCTCTGTATTGAATTTCAGTGTGTTTTCCCTTACGCTGCATGCTGTTAGATTTAAGGGTTGCACAAACAGGGTAATGGTCAGAGATAGCTATGGGTGGTACTTGAATTTCGCAGATGTTATCAGGTTGGGTAGTGTAAAAATGATCAATTAGGGTACATGAGGTGTTAGTAATTCTAGTAGGTATGGTAATTAGTTGAGTAAGTCCAAATTCTTCTAGAGCAGATGTCCAAGATTGAGGGGGGTCTTTAAGCAGATCTACATTAAAATCACCTGTAAGTATGATTTCTTGGTCATCACAGCAGGGGGCACAATTTATCTCTCTCGCTAGATCCTCCACCCAGCAGGAGGGTGCAGATGGTGGGCGGTATGCAGAACAATAAAATATGGGTTTTGTGTTCTTTAAATTAATTTCTAACCATATTGTCTCAATGTTACTGATTTCTAAATCTTTTCGACGTTTATAGGATAAATCATTTGAGATATAAATTATTATTCCACCGCCTGTCTTATTTTGTCTATCTTTTCTTTCTAGTACATAGCCATCTATACTCAAATCCGAATCACTAATATGGTCCTGTAAAAAAGTCTCACAAAGCCCCAGTACATCCATAGATCGTTCATTTTGTAACATTAATTTCAGTTCATCAAATTTTGGTACAAGATGACAAATATTAAAATTTCCAAAACGCAAACCCTTTTTGATAAGACCAAATCCGGTGTTCACCGGAGTATATTTATTTGTTATGCTTATAGCTTTGTTTGAATCAATACTTTCACACGTAAGACTTTTGTTAATCTCATTTTCAGACATAGATATTTGCGTATCTTTAAGGGAATTTCTTTCTTTTGGAGGTGCATATTTTACTCGAGGAATTTTAACGGTGGGAGAATTTTTCACAGCGCATATACATAATATTTTGTTACATTCTGAACATACAGTTTGGAGAGGTAAAGAATTATTTTGAAGACTTAAGGAATTAATTTCTGTATATTCGGCCTGACATTCGTTGCCCCTATTCTAGTATGGACAAAACTTTTGTTTATGTCCAGGTTCCCCACAATACCAACAGTCTACTTTGCTACCATGTCGGCAATTTCGGGATGAATGGCCTTGTTCCCCACAGTAGTAACAGGATGTAGACTTCCTGGATACGGGCGGAGGTTGCATCTGATTCTGCTTTAGAATTGGGACATGTTCATTGTAAAGTTTCAGCAGAGAGGCGGTTCCTTTGTCTGACAAATGTATGCCGTCCTTCCAGTACAAAGAGGAATTCCAGTCATTAAAAATCCGACTAGATTTAAGAACTGTTGCACCGTATTCCTCACATACAAAGCGGATAGTATCATTTACACCGGTGACCACTGTATCTTTTCTTGGCATGACTTCAGACACGAAAACACGAATGTTTGAATTTCTTTTCCGTAGATCCGTTATTATTGCAGAAAAGTCGTTTTCCACTGCTTCCATATCTCGGTGATTTGAGATATCATTTCCCCCAGCCTGAATAATTGCATTTTCCAGTAAAGAAACATCGTATTGACTAAGTTTTTTACGAATAAATGAGATACTGGCACCCCTATTCGTACTCACTTTAACTTTTGAATTTAACCCACGGGTTTTAATTCTTTGCAGAATTGAACTGCCAATGATGAGTGTTGATTTCTCAGAACTGGGAGATTTTTGAAGGGAATTCCGTCTTGGTTTTCTGTATACATGTGGTTCTGGTTCTGTATTTGTTGAACATTCATTTTTAGAAGTTTCAGAAAGAACATTGTCACACTGCACATGTCTAGAAGTGATATTGTTGGATCCTTTCGGTAGATCATCGGTACAATTGCCTTTGTTCTTGACGACTTTCGAAATTGTTTGAGTACTCGAACTGGTTAAGTTTTTGTGTACATTTTCACCCAGTTTCTTTTTTAAAGACTCAACTTCTACGCGCAGAGCAGAATCACTACACTTGCTACATTCTTTTGATTCATTACACTGCGAAAAACTTGATGAATTTCTCATAGGAGTAGATGCCATATGTGGTGGTGGCTGAGATAGAATAATATTTGATTCATTAATATCACAGGCATAGACACTTATTTCTTCAAGGAATTTCTCGCACCATGTTGTTGCTGAACTACCCTGAATGTGTAGTACTGAGGTGCTTCTGTATATCGTAGCCGTGACCGATCTGCAATCAGTCTTAAAAATATGGCCATCTCCTCTAGTAGTTTTCTCAAAAGTTAGCTCTTGTTCAAGATATGAGAAAATGGCGTCATATTTTACCTTGTCAAAACTCACAGTGATGCTCCTTTTGTTGGTGGTTACTTTAAGGAAGCTGGGTAAATCCACATTGATTTGTAGTTTATCCTGACTGTCATTTATTGGATTTGTTAGTCCAGAAAAAGAATCAAAAATTGATCTAAAGAAACTAGAACCTGGGCTTTCATCCATCATTTGATCTACTACATTGTGTTTTTAACACAGGAATCATAATCCAAATCAAAACAGTATAGGTATCTCAGGTAAAATCAAGAGCAACTTGAAGTACGTCTTATCTCTTCGGTGTCTTATCTTAATATTTCATGGCAAACTGGCAAGATGGTGACTGACCTCGCACTGACATGGGCTTCACAGGCGTCCCTGGACTAAATGTTGAAATGCCAGATGATCAACATTCGCCACTTGATTTTTTCAACCTATTCATCAAGGATGATGATTTCCAGACCATGGCAGACGAAACCAATCGCTATGCGGAGCAGTATCTACAACGAAATGAGGGAAACCTCAAGCCTTCTTCCCGATTTCGTAACTGGGTCAAAACCACACTGGATGAAATGAAGGTGTTTATCGCAATGACGATTGCGATGGGTTTAGTAGTTCAGCTGGACATTTCCGAGTATTGGACAATATCGGAGGTGAATACCACACCGTTTTTTCCGTCATTAATGCCAAGGGACAGGTTTTGGCTCCTTATGTGCTTCTTTCATTTGGCAGATAACAGCGCACAGGTACGTTGAGGAAACGCAGGTTACAACCCTCTATACAAACTCGGATCCCTTTACAAAAACATTATTTCTTCATTCGGGACTGTGTTTCGTCCACACCAACATCTGTCTTTGGATGAAGGGATGGTACCGTGGCAAGGAAATCTGTCTTTTCGTGTGTACAATCCAGACAAACCCAAGAAGTATGGGATCAAGGCCTACATGTTCTGTGATGCAGTGACTGGGTATTGTTTACGTTTAAAACTTTATCCTGGGAAATCGGAGACACCTGCTAGTGCAAATGGGGCTACATACGACTTAGTTATGGACATGATGCGAGGATACTTTGGACAAGGTTACATTTTGTACATGGACAATTATTATAGTTCACCACAGCTTTACACAGACTTGTTTGTGCTCGGGTGTGGTGCCACTGGAACATTACGGGTTAATCGCAAGGGAATTCCACAGCGAATAAAGGACAAAAAGGTGGACAAAGGTAACATGTTCAGTATGTGTAATGATGAACTTGTTCTTGTGAAGTACCATGACCGTAAAGTTGTTTACCTGTTATCTACCATCGAGGAAGCTGCAAAAGCCCCCTGTGGAAGAGTGGCACCAAGAACAGGAACACCTATTGAAAATCCTGCGATCGTTAATGTGTACAACAAGTATATGGGAGGCATAGATCGGTCTGATCAAATGGTTTCTTACGCTACTTTCAATGCCAGGACCCTGAAGTGGTGGAAGCGTGTGATTTTCCATGTGATTTCTCTAGCTACTTTGAATGCTTACCTGTGCTACAAGACCCTAACTCCCAGGAAACCTATGCTTCACAGAGTTTTCCGAAAACAACTTGTAACCGAACTTGTGCAGTCCGTTAACAGAGCATGTGTCCCGGGAATGAGTACAAAGCCTGTCGGGAGGCCTAGCACTGCAGCAGAACCCATCATGAGACTGCAGGGGCAGCATTTCCCCATGAAGATCGTTGGAACAGGCATAAAGAAAAACATTACCCGTGCTTGTGTCGTGTGCTCGGTGGCAGAGAGGCAGAGGCTCGAATCCATTGGAGAAAAAAGGAAAAGAGCAGGAAAGGAATCTAGCTATCAATGTGACAAGTGTCTGTCTGCCTTATGCGTTGACCCCTGCTTCAAACTTTTTCACACACATAAAGACTACATAGCTGCGTACAAGACGCGTGTGATGGTCAACAAGTAAATTTTACCAGTTCAGAAGTGAAAAATATGTGCTGATACAAATCCATCTAAATTTATTTATTATGACATTTTATGTGTTCATTGTTGATCTATTATTCATTTTATCTGTTATAAGTATTACATTGAAAACTAGATTCCTTTTCTGTCTTTTTCTTATGACATTTCATGTGTTCATTATATTATTTGTGCTATCTGTTATAATTTAAATTATTTATTTATATATTTATTTATTTATTTTTATTTATTTATTTATCTGTGATTAATCAATTTTTAAATTTCTAATGAAATATTGATTGATTTGATTTAAAACAATAATATGATATTTCTCTTCTAATATCTATTTCTTTATGTTTTTACCTGTATTTACCTGAAGGTTACCTAAATATATATGTATGTGTACATGTATATAATTATTACCTGTTCAGGTTTGAAAATTATGTGTAGATACATTAAATCCAAATTTAATTATCAAGACATTTTATGTATTTATTTTATTATTCATGTTATTTGTTATAAGTTATTTATTTATTTTTATGTTATTGTATTTAATTAGTTGCATATTTAAAGTTATTCAGTCATTTTCATTGGTTGTTGAAATTGATTTTACCTGTTGAAAAATACATACCTGTTCAGTAATTGAATGAAGAAAATTGTCAATTAATTATTTATTCATTAATTTCTCATGAAATATTGATTGATTTGATTTAAAAAATAATATTTCTCTTCTAAAATCTAATTTTTTTTTTTATGTTTTTACCTGTATTTACCTGAAGATTACCTGTACAACTGTATACATACAAATATATTGTATTATAACATATTTGAAATAGAAGCTAAAAGTCTGCTGAACATTTTGATGTATAATATGTCTATATTACTATTATTGTTACTGAATAAATTTGATTTAAACAAACCACCTCTTTTACTTTCAAAACTAGGCAAAAATATTCAGCTCATAGCCTTTTCACTTTGTATTATATACAGCATTACTAGGGTTAATTACAATTTAGGAGCATATTTCAAACGATAAATTCATTTTCAGTAAATAAGTAGAGCCCCCCCCCTCTATGGTACCCCTGACCCTGTCTCTTTATCATAACTATGTACTTAGTTATTTTATTTAATACCCAGAAGCAGAGAAAATTTTCAAAGAATTAATGTATTTTCACTATACTCTGTGGTTTCATCAATATTTGTTGAACAACAATTTTCGAAGTTTTTGTTGCTGAACTGATCCACGAAATTAAATGTTCATTGAATTGAGAAATGTGTTATTCATTAGGGTGTGCATAGACATGCAATGCTTTTGTCCATAAATATACGTATCATCGAAAGCATCCGTTTTGCAAAATCCACGAATATTGATGGCAACGAAAATTGATGAAACCACAGTAATCAATAAACCCCTGCCCTAACACCAGAACCCCTGACCCTGAGGCCAGTACATAAAGTTGTGACATACGACGACGGACGAAAACAGATAGCAATAGGTCACATGAGTGATTCTCATCAATATCTAACAGCATATGAAGTTTGAAGAAAATATCTTAGTTTCTTTGAAACTGAGCTTTGAACTGAGCGAAATGCAAAGTATGACAGGAGAGACGATGGACATAACAAACATTATTATACTTCTGTTAAAGTGTTTCCTATATAAAGTTAAGAAGGTTAAATAACTTTTTTATATCTTTTATAGTTCACGCATAGCAAAGATATACCCCCAGGGTATAGTTTTTGTTATTATACCTCTGTTTATTTTTTCTATATAAAAATAAGACGAATAAACATGCTATTTTTTTCTAAACAGTCTCTATCGGGAAATAGTTTCAGTGCTATTTGCCCATGGTGAATAGTCCTCAAACTATTTAACGGCAGAATTCCGTTTCCCTCGCTTTTCATCTAGGAAAACTTCTGGTTTTATACGGATTGTGACACGTATATATTATGACGTAACAAAAGTTAAGTAAGCATCGGTATAATATGGAATATCAAAATTGTGTGTACCCTGAACTCCCAGAAAGTTAACAAAGGTTAAGTCAGCATCGGTATAATAAAACACCTATTTACTGACTATTCGGACAATAGCAAGTTTATCGTCCCCCTCGACTGTCTTGGGGAACGATAAACTTGCTATTGTCCTCAAAGCCAGTAAAATAGGTGTATACTATCCACCCTTGGAAAATTTTCATGCAATTTTTGCCTCCAATTTTGATTTCCAGCAATATATCTATCGACTGATGATGTCATAATGACTTAAGTAGCAACGCCATCATGTTTTCAGATTATTCTTGCAGTATTATCTTACTCCTAAAAAATTCAAACCTCAGAAATTACAAGATGCCCAAGGGCCTTGAATCGCTCTTCTGATAAATCATACAACCTATCATTTGAATTCTAAGACCCAGGTTGCATCACCTGACAAAGTTTGATGATTCTTAGCCAATTAGGACTACTTTTTGGTCTACATTCTTGGAAAACACAAAATGCATCAACTGACAAAGTTTTATAATTCTAAGCCAATAAATACCTAAGATACTTAAAAAAAGCCATAAAATGTCACCGTGACCTTCTTTTTGGTAGAAACTCTCTGAAAAACCCAAGATGCATCAACTGACAATGTTTGATGATAAGCCAATAAGTACCGGAAAATACCAGGTACTTAAATATAGCCATAAAATGTCAAAAGAAGGTCATCATGACCTACATTTTGGTTGACATTTTTAAGAGTCCCAAGATGCATCTGCTGACCAACTGTAATAATTCTAAGCCAATAAATACCTGAGATATTCAAAAGTAGGTCACCATGACTTACTTTTTGGAAGAAATTCTCCATAAACCCAAGATGCATCAACTGACAAAGTATGATGATTCTAAACCAATTAGTACTAGAGATACATAAATATAGCCATAAAATGTCAAAAGGAGGTCACTGTGACCTACTTTTTGGTCGACATCCTCGGAATACCAAAGATGCATCAACTGACAAAGTTTGATGATTCTAAGCCAATAAGTACCGCAATAATACTTAAATATAGCCTTAAAATGTCAGATTTTGGCACAAGTAGGTCAGCGTTACCTAATTTTTGGTCATCACTCTCCGAAAACCCGAGATGCATCAACTGAAGAAGTTTCATGATTCTAAGCCAATAAGTACCAAATACTAAATATAGCCATAAAATGTAGAAAGTAGGTCACTGTGACCTAATTTTTGTCATCATTCTCTGAAAACCCAAGATGCATCAACTGACAAAGTTTGATGATTTAGTCCAAAGATAGTATGGAGATACTTAAATATAGCCATAAAATGTCAAAGTAATGTACTGTGACCTAATTTTTGTCATCACTCTCTGAAAACCCAAGATGCATCAACTCACAAAGTTTGATGATTCTAAGCGAATAAATACCTGTAAGATACTTAAATCTAGCCATTAAATTAAAGTAGGTCACCGTGAACTACATTTTGGTTTGACATTTTTCAGAGTCCCAAGATGCATCGCCTGACCAAGTTTGATAATCGTAGGTTTGAAGGTAGAATTAAATATGCCTTTTAAACAATTTGAAAACAAATGCCTGTAAATTCTAAAAGTAGGTCACAGTGACTTACTTTTTCTTTAATATGTTTTAGGTCCCAAGATGCAGCAACTTACAAAATTTGATGATTCTAACCCTTTCAGTGCCTGAAATAATGAGATAAAATGTTTTAAAAAGGAAAGGTCTCAAGTTCAAGTAGGTCATGGTGACCTACTTTTAAGTTGACGTTGTTCAAGGGCCCAAGATGCATCATCTGACTAAGTTTGATGATCATAGGCCTTAAAGTGTCAAAAATATGCCTTCAAATCAATTTGAAAACAAATACCAAATTAAAAGTATGTCATCGTGACCTACTTTTGAGTTAAAATGATGTGAAGTCCTAGGATGCATCAACTTACAAGATTTGATGCTCCTAGTCTTTATATTAAGCAAATTATAGACATTTTCATTAATTGTAAATTTAGGTCAACTTTAAAGTGACCTTGGGACCACGCCCTTTGCCCCAGGGTCATGCCTTGAACAATTTTTAATCTTCAACATATCCTAATCCTTATATGTAAATCTGCCTGTGGTCTTGAGAAGAAGGTTGTCCGAAACGCAGTACTTTTGGTTTTGTTTTCCTGATGCACCCCCCTTTGTTCCAGTTTAACCCTCACTTTAATAAATGGTAGCCTCTTGGGCCAAGGATACCCTGTGACAAATTTAACACTGATTGGCCAAGGGGTTCTTGAGTTATGGCCCATATTCTAAAAAAGTTAAACGCACACCGCACAAATGGCCATAGCATTAGCTCTTTCAGCCTTTGGCTCAGAAAGCTATGATTATAGATCAGATAATAAAACGCTTATCCACTGGGTGTGCAGTCATAGCTCTTTTCATCAAACCCTTGACAGTGACTATCTCCTTGGGCAAGTCCTCGGGGAATAGTTCTCTTTTGCGGGTTTGATAAAAGAGCTCTCTCTCTCTCACTCACACCCAGTGGATAAGTGTATACCATCTGCCTGTGATATTCATGGTGGGATATAAAAACCTATCTTAGCAATCCACATTTTATACCTAACCTATTATGCTACAGTTTTGCTTTATATTTAAGGATAAAGCTAATCCCATATGCATAGCTGGAAATATTTTAAGCCAACATTCAAGTGTTACTGATATTAAGTCTGTATCAGACAATTGCAGCAAAAGCATCAGGAGTCCATGATACATGCAGGAAACGAATTTGATTACTGAAGTTATATTTGGTAAGTAATATTGGGGAAGTTCAACATTTTTAATGAATTTGATTCAGAAAGGAGTTTCCCATACTTCCTAAGCAGATTTACACACCATGATATAACTGAGATACGTCTACAATATACAATCTGTAACTTGACACTAGCCTACACATCAGCAGAAAGGAATATACACCACTGAAAATGGACTCCATTAGAAGATCACAAACGTAAGTTTTCATGACAAGAATTTATAACACTAAGAACAATTTCTAAATCATCTGAATCAGTGTAATTTGTTGACAATATAATTGGTTGTAACTTCACCACTGAATTTAAAACATACCCTAGACACTTACAGTTATAAATTTCACTATTTGAAAAAAATGAATGATTTAGTTCACTCAGTTGAAAAATAACTGATTCATTTAAGGAAATTTTTTTATTTAATAATTTACAAAGAGGTAGATTCACGTTCTCCATAAAATGGCCCTGTCAATATACTAATTAACCGACCACATCCTTACGTCCTATTTCGATCATCAACATGAAGTAGAGACTTAGTGCTTTCATTTCCTATAAAAATTTTCCTCTGAGATTCCAAGTTTAGAAACTCAGGCAATGTGAAACTGCAATGTTCTTGATTTTGAAGAAAGTAGGTGAAATTGAGCATCTTCAACTTTAGATAATCATATGAGCCCACCCCGCGATCCAAAAAATTTTTCATGGATTATAATCTTCTGAAACAGTTCTTTCATTATATAATTCAACATTTTAGATCAGAGGTTGGGGGCTATGCATCATATTAAAAAACAGTTCAAATTTTTTGTCATTTTTAACGAAATTTTCAAGATTTGAGGAAAATGACGAAATTCATGACGTCATAATACATAGACAAGAGAAAAAATTACGTCATTTTTATTTGATATGAAGTCACCAAGGGTCTAAGTGAAATATAACATATTTTCAACTAAAACTATGTAGTTTTTATTTTTCAGAAATTCACAGGGCCAAAAATGGACCAATGTGAACTTTCTTCTTTACAAATACAGTAAAACACGTTTAGTACAAACACGGATATAGCGCATTCACGGATATAACGAAGTTTTGCTGCGTCCCCGGCAACATTATTTACAAATCTTTGTAAAATTTTACGGTTATAACGAACTCTGAAATAACGAATTTACGGATATAGCGAACTGATTTTGAATCCCGTTGAGGTTAAACATAATGTAATTTACATCTTTTATAACGAACTTTCAAACAAAGATTTCAAATTTTAAATAATTGAACTGACTTATTTTCTCTTAGCATTTGTATATAAAATTCAATTCAAAATAAAACCTTCAATTCATAATAAAATTTTACTTATCGAAGGTATGTTTTGTAATATTTACATCCCTCACATATTTGTTAGTAAAACATGAAGGAAAACATGCATATTGCAAATTCGCTATATATGATTATACGAATTCGTTATACGGATACAACGAATTACGGATGTCTAGCGATTAAATTCACAGGTCCCCAGGACTTCGCTATAATCGTGTTTTACTGTATATGAATGTAAAAATTCTTTTTTTTTTAATTAAGAGAAAATATACACTGTCAACATTTCTTTTTGATAAAACATAATAGTTTGTTTATTAAGCTTATCAATTATGATAATTATATTATAGATTTACAAAAGTGAAACACTAATTATACACAAATATAAATTCCACTTTAATCATTCTCAGTGAGATAGCCATACAACGCATATCAGAGTCAGTGTTTGTTGGACTGTGTGATATAGTGGGGACCTCACAAATGGTGGCCATGAGGAGAGATGTGCTGGATATCTTGGAGATGGTGATAAATCAGGTGACAACAAGAGATAATATGAGTAAAATGGTTAGTGGAAGTTACGGAGAAGGATTCAGACTGAAAGGATCAGATATAGACACGATGTGGTGGCCAGATGATCACCGTGTGATTTGGGAGTTATCTCAGTCTCAGTATTACAACACACACAGACAAACACTGTTCCTCTGTGACAGTTCTGATAGTCCACCAGGATTCACTTTGTTATATTTACTGACACCCAGAGTGAATAGTGAAATCCTGAGAGCGTGTGTTAGAGTGAATAACAGATATTATATATCTGAGTTCTAATTTCAGACAGATCTCTTTATCTCAGCAACAACCTTATAACCCCACTCCACATGGACCCTGTGCCAGTGGAACATATGGAACACATGAATATGATCATGCCATCTGTTTTGTTAGTGACTTTTGGCCTCCCTCTGCCTCCCCATGGATAGACAGATGTCACTCATGGCCCCCGCCTCATGTTGTTCATGATATTGTGAAAAATGGATGTCACTTTGTAGCAATAGGACATAAGCTAGGAAATCATGAAGATCATGAATGGAGAATTTCTTTCTCCCGAGCAGAACAAAAACTTGTGTATGCAATGAATCACTGTCAGTTCTTAACTTATGGCTTGCTTAAATTGATCTTAACAAAAATAATTAACAATGGAGTAGGTGATGATGATAAATTACTGTGTTCCTATCACATGAAGACAGCAGTTTTCTGGGTGATTCAACAAAATACAATGCGTAACTGGTGTCCACAAAATCTCCTGGGGGGTTTCTGGGTCTGTTTTAAACTCATCCTGAAATGGGTGTATGAGGGGGTCTGTCCTAACTTTTTAGATTCCAGGCAACAACATGTTTCTAACTAAAATTCATGGTGTCAAACAATATCAGTTATTTATAAGACTGTCAGAGTTGTATAAGAAGGGTATAGCATTCCTGCTACACAGTCCCTTCATTAGATCTTATATTATAGATGCCCTCTATAACCCCAGAAACTCCATATGTACAGATGATCATACTCTGATTTCTGAGGTTGGGTTTGATATAAATGTATTTGATGAAATACAACGTCATTGCTTAAGACTTAGCAAATTGGACATACAAAGCTGCATTAGATGTCTACATACAATAGAACAGATGATAGGTTCACCCCTCCTGACACAGTATCAAGTCATCATGCTCCAGACATGACCACTAAAGGCCTCTTTTCAGCAAACGCTTTTGACACCACACATGGAAACTTACACATCTGATAAGAACAAATGAGGTTAGCTGAATCCTCCAGTCAAATGCTGAAATTGGCAGCCAAGTTTGGTTGTATTACAGACATGTGGTACATAGCCATGTATTATTACAAGACATGTAAATACACAGAAAGTTTATCTATCATAGAGATGATCAAGGTCAAGTTAGCACAGCCATATGTGATGAATATAGATAATAGTAGATACAGAGAGGTACACTGAGGCTGTAGGGACAGTCCTGGTCGACAAAGATTAGACAGGTTTTAGCAAGAATTGTAAATCTTGACAATATCATTCATCAGTGAACTGATACCAGAACAACAGTCAGCTCTACAGAAGCGCTGGTTTTTATTACCTGTACCACCTTTTATCCTGTTATACATGCTAGAGATCTTGTGCTACAGACATGTAGACACAATGCGAGCACAAACAGCTCTAGATGATCTACAGACCCTCGTTCACTATGATCAAGGACAGTATATACCTTTACTCCTCAGAGACATATCGTGGCAGATTCTGGGGATCTGTCAACAGGTGACAGGGAACCTCCAGTCAGCTCTATACTCATACCAACAATCTCTCAGAGAAGAACAACACCACAACATACAAACAGCTACAGAAATGAGAATACAGAGTTTACCAATGGATTCCCTTTATTAATTAAATGTCAGATGGTATTTATAGGAGTTCACCTGAGAGAGATTTCTCATTTACATATCCTCTTCTGATTTCATATTCTCTTTTCTGTCTGTTTTATTACATGTATTATAAAGCTAATAACTAGTCTATAATAAAATGAAAGAGGCACCATAGCTTATCATAATTACAGTCAAACCTGTATTAGGCAGTCAGCTACGGGATGCATTAAAAGTGACCTTTATAGATTCTTCATTTCATGATTATATTTCATTTGATTAATAAAACAGTTTAAATTCACTTATCTTTGTTTGTTTTTTTTAGGAAGATTAAATCGTCATCATTTAGGCCTGCTTATTTACATGTAATTTTCACAATTCTTATTTACAGAATTGACATAATTTTATTATAATTAGGATACTATATGACTTACGTCAATGAGAAAATGTAAAAATTGTTGTATTTGAATGACTTCCTCAAGAATAACATCATTTGACTTTAATGTACTTGCTGGTAACAATTTCTAATTTGGGGCAAGTTGTGAAGACACACTTCAAGTCTCATTGTAATGTACTTCACTTACTGTGAAGAAAAATGTATTTTTGTTGAATCTACTCTCTTATATAATAACTTTTAACTCTAGTCTACCTTGCTAAATGCTCACCTGGTAATATCCCCCCCCCCATTCCCCTGTCATCTTTACACACTAAAATTTACCTTCTAGAAATGTACCCCCCCCCATCCATTCCCCTGTCATCTTTACACACTAAAATTTACCTTCTAGAAATGTACCCCCGCTCAATTCCACTGTCATCTTTACACACTAAAATTTACCTTCTAGAAATGTACCCCCCTCCATTCCCCTGTCATCTTTACACACTAAAATTTACCTTCTAGAAATGTACCCCCCCCCCCTCAATTCCCCTGTCATCTTTACACACTAAAATTTACCTTCTAGAAATGTACCCCCCCCCCTCAATTCCACTGTCATCTTTACACACTAAAATTTACCTTCTAGAAATGTACCCCCCCTCCATTCCCCTGTCATCTTTACACACTAAAATTTACCTTCTAGAAATGTACCCCCCTCCATTCCCCTGTCATCTTTACACACTAAAATTTACCTTCTAGAAATGTACCCCCCCTCCATTCCCCTGTCATCTTTACACACTAAAGTTTACCTTCTAGAAATGTACCCCCCTCCATTCCCCTGTCATCTTTACACACTAAAGTTTACCTTCTAAAATGTACCCCCCCCTCCATTCCCCTGTCATCTTTACACTTAAATTTACCTTCTAGATGTACCCCCCTCCATTCCCCTGTCATCTTTACACACTAAAGTTTACCTTCTAGAAATGTACCCCCCCCTCCATTCCCCTGTCATCTTTACACACTAAAATTTACCTTCTAGAAATGTCCCCCCCTCCATTCCCCTGTCATCTTTAAACACTAAAATTTACCTTCTAGAAATTTACCCCCCCCCCTCCATTCCCCTGTCATCTTTACACACTAAAGTTTACCTTCTAGAAATGTACCCCCCCCTCCATTCCCCTGTCATCTTTACACACTAAAGTTTACCTTCTAGAAATGTACCCCCCCCCTCCATTCCCCTGTCATCTTTACACACTAAAATTTGCCTTCTAGAAATGTACCCCCCTCCATTCCCCTGTCATCTTTACACACTAAAATTTACCTTCTAGAAATGCACCCCCTCCATTCCCCTGTCATCTTTAGACACTAAAATTTACCTTCTAGAAATGTACCCCCCCCTCCATTCCCCTGTCATCTTTACACACTAAAATTTACCTTCTAGAAATGTACCCCCCACACCATTCCCCTGTCATCTTTAAACACTAAAGTTTACCTTCTATAAATGTACCCCCCCCCTCCATTCCCCTGTCATCTTTACACACTAAAATTTACCTTCTAGAAATGTACCCCCCCTCCATTCCCCTGTCATCTTTACACACTAAAATTTACCTTCTAGAAATGTACCCCCCACCCCTCCATTCCCCTGTCATCTTTACACACTAAAATTTACCTTCTAGAAATGTACCCCCACCTCCATTCCCCTGTCATCTTTACACACTAAAATTTACCTTCTAGAAATGTACCCTCCATTCCCCTGTCATCTTTACACACTAAAATTTACCTTCTAGAAATGTACCCCCCCCCCCAATTCCCCTGTCATCTTTATACACTAAAATTTACCTTCTAGAAATGTACCCCCCTTCCATTCCCGTCATCTTTACACACTAAAATTTACCTTCTAGAAATGTACCCCCCCTCAATTCCCCTGTCATCTTTACACACTAAAATTTACCTTCTAGAAATGTACCCCCCCCCTCCATTCCCCTGTCATCTTTACACACTAAAGTTTACCTTCTAGAAATGTACCCTCCATTCCCCTGTCATCTTTACACACTAAAATTTACCTTCTAGAAATGTACCCCCCCCTCCATTCCCCTGTCATCTTTATACACTAAAATTTACCTTCTAGAAATGTACCCCCCTCCATTCCCCTGTCATCTTTACACACTAAAATTTACCTTCTAGAAATGTACCCCCCCCTCCATTCCCCTGTCATCTTTACACACTAAAGTTTACCTTCTAGAAATGTACCCCCCCCCTCCATTCCCCTGTCATCTTTACACACTAAAATTTACCTTCTAGAAATGTACCCCCCCCCTCCATTCCCCTGTCATCTTTACACACTAAAATTTACCTTCTAGAAATGTACCCCCCCCCCTCCATTCCCCTGTCATCTTTACATACTAAAATTTACCTTCTAGAAATGTACCCCCCCTCAATTCCCCTGTCATCTTTACACACTAAAATTTACCTTCTAGAAATGTACCCTCCCACCTCCATTCCCCTGTCATCTTTACACACATAAGTTTACCTGGCTAGGAAATGTATCCCCCCTTTCCCGTGTAATCTCTACACACATAAGTTTACCTGGCTAAGAAATGTATCCCCCCCTTTCCCGTGTAATCTTCACACACTTTATTTACCTGGCTAGGAAGTGTATCCCTTCTTTCCACTGTAATCTTTACACACATTAGTTTACCTGGCTAGGAAATGTATCTCCTCCGTTTGTAATGCTCCGTTCACACGTTTGAGGGCGGCTCCTGTCTTCCCCGACCCCACAACCTCCAGATAAACTCCCTGGATTTCCTGGACGACCTTGAACTTGTGTTTGAATGGGAAGACCTGGGGGACCTGGTAGTAGGGACTGCTGATACTGATAGACACTGGGAAAATGTCCGTCATACTGAAGGCGTAGGTCGCCGTGCTGGAACTACCATTCCTGTGTTACAACAAGACCGGTGATACATACACAGAAATTCTACATTTGTATGAAATAAAAAACCTACTTTCAGTCTATCTTTTTTTTAGCAAAGGTTTTCTGTGATCAAGAAAATTAATAAAGGAATATACAAATTTGTGTGGCAGACAAAAATCATGTAAATAGTCAATCCAATTACTTACAGAAATTAAATCTTTATTACAGAACCTACACTGTATGAAGTGAAAAATGATCTTTATATATATCTATAGTACATTGAACTTAACTCTGTGCAAAAATTTTCCTATTTGGTAATAAATTCAAATTTTCTTTCAGTATGCACAGTGATTACAATTTACTATTTTTAATTTTCCTGATACTTATAATACTACTCATTATTACCCTAGCTGGTCCTTGGTGCCTCCGTCAGAATACTCGGAGAAGTCCCAGGTGAAGGTAAGGTTATCTCCCCTGCCAGCGGTCACTCGGACAGTCAGTGGATCACTGAGGGACACAACGTAGACCCCGGGCAGCTCCCTGTGGGGGGACAGGATCTCCAGGGTAACATCCCCGACAGCCTCCCCTACCATCACCGTGACATCACCCGTCACCCAGGAGATGGCATTAGACACATTGACCTTGACCTGGTACTGACCTTTCAGATTGTACTGGTGTTGTAGGAAGGTGGTGTATTTAGGTAGATATGAGCTAGAGGTGGTATCTATGGTAACAACGACATCATCAGAGGATAACGAAGCCTGAACTCCGTCACCAAAATCCACGTCAAACACGACGTCCCGACTTCCTGTCACCTGGACCGTGATGTCACAGACACGCCCCTCCACTGTAGGGTTGGAGGTCAAGGTCACATCAAGGAGAGGGTATTGGATCTTCACCTCCTGTACAGCAAGTAACTTATCTCCAAGGTCATTCTGAGCACCCACTGTTAGTACACTTGTACCAGGCCGGTCAATTTCCTCAATAACCTGTAAAGTCAATAACCTGTCAAGTCAGTATTTACAACAAAATCTTAAAATACAGATCATTAACTGCTCTTCCTATGCATATAACACTGAGTAGATAAACTCTATGAACTAATTTTTAAAGTTTGAATCATTTTTACACTGTCATTGCAGCATGCCATATTCACTTATCCACAAGTTGTACAAGTTAGCTCCCTTGTACCACTTTTTATAATATTGCTTTAAATAACAGAATCAATGAATGCCTTTAGTCATATTCATATAACTGTTAATTAACACACTACCCAGTTAACAGTGCTAGCAGGAGACTGACGATTGTCTAAGGACCAGAAGTACAAAACCCCAGATCCACTCCCTGTAAAATCCTGGGATTCACCCCCAGTCAATTCCTTGGATCCACCCACGGTAATCTCAGCTTCAAACAGGTGCTCTCTGGAAATTCTGAAATGATACATTATTTCTCGAATTTTGAACTTCCAAGTAATATTTTTCTTGCTTACTTTTTTTGTTGAAAAAATGAATACCATAATATTTATTTATATAATTAACAATTTATGTCAATGAGAACATGAGAACAAGTTCACAAGTAACATCATCTAATTTGTCATCAGAAAATGGAAGTTTCTGATGAGACAGTAGCTCTAAAATTACAAATGTTTCCAGTTTGTTTACTTTAAATATTAATATGAATGTGATCGGCCTTCTAAAACCGAAACGATGATACAAGCAAACGTTGTAAGAATCATGAATATATTATAATAGTAGAAATTATAGCCTGCCAGCTGTGAAAATACCGACATTATAAACTTTGAACGAGAAACACTGAACTCGGAAGAATAAAGAGAGGATTCGTAAGGCGTAATTTAGACGTATAAATATAGCCCTTTGATGAGGTCTATCCATAGATATATCGACATGCTTTTCTGTGAAGTCGATATATCTATGGATTGACCGAATTAAAGGGCTACATTTGTTATATTATTTTTTACATAGATTGACAAAACAAATTATGAAAATAATGGGAAAAAGTTTTCTCTCTTTAACACTTAGAGACTAGAGATCAAAATAAATTATGCTGTTTAATGTACATGTGTTTCTTTATATTGATGGAGTAATTTAGAGGATTTACTTATTCAAAATACTTCATTTATTTGATTATGTTTTGTATCAATATTTGACACACATATCCAATATGTTTTAATATGAAGTAGATCCTTATTCAATGCATTGTTTCGTCTCATCAAATACAGAAAATTGAAAAAAAATTAGTAGAAGTTGAAATAAATATTTTTTTTCTAGAAACATCAAATCATACAATTATTAGCTATGATTGAAATCAGTACTATTTTGTTTTACAGAAATTATCTCCATTTCAAGAAACTTCAAGTCGATAATTTATGCATTTCAGATTCTATGAATAGTAACTCAAGTCTTTATGCTGTTATATACTTAATCATGTGATCAAGTCTGAGCCAATCAGAGCGCTAGGAATAAATGATGAAAATAATATTTTAGGATAAAATTTACTTTGTGAAAGTGCAAGAATGACAATCAAACGCGTCCCTAAATTCGTAGTTTCAATAATTTCTAGATGAAATGAGTTTTTTTTATATTATATTCCCGTGTGAAATGTTATAGCAATATATACATGTAATTCATGATGTTATACAGAACATTTGAGAAGATATTAACTTCAAATCTTTGTTTTAAAAAATAAGCTGCAAGTGCTTTCAGTACTTTCATTTGCGTGTATAAAGAGCGACAACTCTTATTCAAAGACACGCTTCGCGGAAAATAGCCTCTAACCAATGGTATTTGTCGTGACAATCCATTGTTGGCCGCCATTTTACTTTTATATGTGCATGGAAATTTGGATAACTTTTTGCCAAGGAATATTATTTTATCAGCCCTGAGCTTTGCCGTCTTTAATTTAACTTATACATATAGCCGCGGACATCAGAGACTCTGCGCACCTCCATCGTTTTCGTTTGGTGAAGGACGCCACCCATTACAAGGTCATGGCCGAAACGACGCGATTCTTCTCAAAATGCAAGTCCATGTTGCAAGATAGTCATAAGACTTTCTCTTTCCTGAGTTCAATCGTTTGTAACATCAAAATTTTCCAGTGAGTGAACTTTATGGTATTTTATGTAATAGAAACACGTGGAAGTGAAATGACAATATGTTTACAAAAATTTTCTTGCCAGAAAATGAGAAACCAAAGTTTAGATTCTCTTCGACTGTAGGCAAATGCTGTTAGGCCAGATCGGATGGTCAGTTACCCCTGACCAAGTCATGTTAAACAATGTGTGTGGAAAGATCTCAGTTTTTGTAAAACCACTTTTTCACAGTCATTATTGTGTCATTTGCAGTGAAACTGAAATAATATCAGAACTGCACCGTTATAAAGCTGCTTTTCTTGAATTCATGTGATAACAAGTCGTAAAATATAACCTGTAGTATTTTTTAAAATTTAATTTCAGTGCATAAAGATTTTTTCATTGATTTCAGGAATGAATTCACTATCTGATGTGAGTATTTCTCCAGCCCTTCTGCAAGCAATATCGCAGACTCTCACTTCAAAAGAAACTGGAAATCAGTCATCAAAACAAAACCTCTCATTAAACATGCACCCACGAATAAAAATCAAGCAGGAGATTCTCGAAGCAAGGAATTCATCGCTCTCTGAAGAAAGTAAAAATGACATTGGGGAGGATGAAGCAAGTGCTCGTATTGTGAACATTTTACAGGGTATGCAAAAAGCCTCGGAAACAGAAGAAGAAACAGGTCATTCCTCTCAATATATCAGTCCTGGAGACATTAAAAACATGTTAAAATGGAAAATACAACAAAATGTCCCAAAACCAGATGGACAAGGTGAGGACAGTTTAGTTGGGACCCTTGGTAGTAACCAGGAAGCCATGGTCAATGTTTTAACGACTCTTGCCATGCAACAAGCAAAAACTTTATCCATGGCAAGTAAAGGTTCCAGTGGTGCTGAGCTAAGATTGCCAGAAAATGTAACGATATCTCAAACGCAAGAAGAAGTCATGTCTGACCCGGGAACTTTGATGATAGAATCAGCAGGTCAGACCTACTTTGTAAGGACCAACACCGATAATTTGATCTCTGAAACTGTCTCATCAAACCCTGGTGAGACTCTTGTACAGTTTCCTACAACAATATCTTCTGGGGGAGACCTGTCTAGCCAAGGCAGTATACATCAGGAGGTGGACATGTCCTGTATTCCAGAGACCGCCATGTCTCAGAGTGATGACAACAGCATGTCTAATGATAGCTATCAGCCATGTCCTGTGTGTGGAGATGCTGTTTCAGGTTGGTATTATATAACTGGTGCCTGATTTGGAGGGTAACAGTTGAAATTGACAACCCAAAGAAAACCATTTATTGTCAACTGACGCATCAACTGCAGTCGATGGTCACGACTATATAAGAGTTGTGAATTTCAACTGTTGTTTTTCTCTTTTTAATAATTCTTAAAGGCTAAAACTCTGGATGAAGGAATTCTGTATATATTTTAACAATGTTTTGAAAGTAAGTATTTTTTTTTTTCTTTCCTTTTTTGCAGGTTATCATTATGGGATTTTTACTTGTGAAAGTTGTAAAGGTTTCTTCAAAAGAACTGTTCAAAACAATAAATCATTTACTTGTCATCGAAACGGGGACTGTGAGATAAGTCGAGGAAACCGAAAGAAATGTCCCTGTTGTCGATTTGCCAAATGTGTTCAAATGGGCATGAAAACACAAGGTAATGCTTTGATGTTATTTAAATCAGTAACTTTATTGTGATGTAAGGTATGCGATATATCAAATTAATATTTAGAATATTATTTTTAAATTTATTTTAGATATAAAACATGAATCAAGACAGTTGAATAAATTGAACAATCAATTTTAAGGAACTCCAATCCTAAGCCAGGATGGTAGAGGCACTCTTGCTCATCATAACTATTTACTTAGTTGGTTTATTTAATACCCAGGAGCAGAGAAGAAGATTTTCAAAGAAATAATGCATTTTCACTATATACTTATTTAGCCCTGCCCTAGCACTAGAACCCCTGACCCCAGGGCCATGAATTTCACAATTTTGGTAGAGGACTCAATGCTGATTACAATCATGCAAATAGTTTGACTGCTTGATGTCCAGAAGTAAAGAAGAAGATTTTTAAAGATTGCATTAATTTTAGTGGTTTTGGCCCCACCCTTCAGGCCCAGGGGGGCAGGGATCATGAAATTCACAATTTTTGTTCCCCTTCACCCATAGATGCTTTGTGCCAAATTTGGTTGAAATTGGTTCAGTGGTTGCAGAGAAGAAGCTGAAAATGTTTAAATGTTAACACACGACACACGACGGACGATGATGGACTTAAACGGATAGCAATAGGTCACATGAGTTTTACTCAGGTGACCTAAAAATCTTTAAATTAAAATCTTCTTAGGTATCACTGGGCCAGGAAAGATGAAAGGCATGTGGAATCATCCTCAGGTAGTGTAGATTCAAGTTTGTTCAAATCATGACCCCGGGGGTCGGATGGGGCCGAAATGGCCGATCAAAGTTTTACATAGGAATATATAGGAAAAATCTTTAAATTAAAATCTTCTTAGGTACCACTGGGCCAGGAAAGATGAAAGGCATGTGGAATCATCCTCAGGTAGTGTAGATTCAAGTTTGTTCAAATCATGACCCCCGGGGGTAGGGTGGGGCCAAAATGGCGGATCAAAGTTTTACATAGGAACGCTGGGAAACCTTTTAAAATCTTCTTTTCAAGTACTTCAAAGCCAGGCTTCGTTATATTTATAGGGCATCATCCTCAGGTAGTGTAGATTCAAGTTTGTTCAAATCATGACCCCTGGGGGATGTAAAATTCAAGCCCCCCCCCCCCCCCCAGTTTACTTTCAGTTCTGATCTGATCTGTGTTTTTTCCTTGCCAATTGCTCAGGTGAGCGATGTGGCCCCTGGGCCTCTTTTTAATTTTTTTTATTACTAGCACACTTTAACTTTAATCCACACTTTTTCTTAGGTGCTATCTCCCATTTTTAATTTATGACACTTTTGGGGGACAGGGGGGTGGGGGTATGGGGTCATTGGTGTGGTAATTTTGCTTTTTTTTTTTTTTTGGTTTACCGTCTCTGATTTTTTTTTTACATTATAAGAATTAAGGTATGTTTAAAATCAAGTCTGAAAATTTCATTATAATCGATTTCATTATGTTTTTAAAATTAATCTTAAAAGAAATTTAACATAACTTAGGGATTTAAAAAAAAAACCTTCATTAAATAATAAATACTTGGACAGAAATAGCCCACCCCCCTTCTGATTTAATTTGCTTGTCCCGGCAGCAGAGCTACAAGATGAGGTCAATTATCTAACATTGTGTAGGGCTGGAGTCAGACTCAATGCATTGGAAAACTGAAAAGTTGATCAACAAACTAAAGCTCCAATGCCTAACCACTGCAGTAAAACCTTTGATTGTTATTCTTAATTTCATCCATTCCAGTCTCCCTATAAACAAACCCATCCTGTCGGGGAGATTTTCTCTACAGCTGCCTGAGGGAAAACATTTCCTTACTCTACTCAATTGTTCAGAACAATGTTATTTTTTATCCCTGAAATCCAGTAAGATTGATTCGTATTTCACCTCTCTTTAAAGAGAAGTCTTTTGAAGATTACGTAATTTGTTCCGCGTTTTAATGTTAATCTAATCAGAGTGTGGCTACAGATTTCACCCTCCCTACACAACAGCTCAGAATCATCGAGTGAGAGTGACTCGGTACAAACAGATCCAGCCACACAGAGGAGAACTCGAGCTGATGTCTGTAGACGACCACTTCCTGTTTATAATTGTCTGCTCATCATCCTGTAGTCAAATGCTCAGGAATGTCTGAATCTAACAACCTGCTAAATTTATACCAAAAAAATTT
>NW_026926981.1:0-29512 GCF_032062105.1 Saccostrea cuccullata | reverse complement strand
AGTTATACGTTTTGATGTTGCTTCAACTTCAAAAAAAATTTTTTTTTTAAGTTTTCTAAAAGTTCTTTGGAGTTTTTGAGTAACTCTATGCATGATTTGTTGAAGCAAATTATGTATGTAGTTTCTCCTTTGACATAGATTATATTTTTTTTCGTGTCGAGTAAAAAAAGGAAATTGGAAGAGTATTTCTTGGTTCCAGCATTGAGTTTTGTAATTTTTTTTGAGTTGAGGAATACAGTAAATGCAGGGATTTTTGAAATACAGGCAAAAACAAAAAGAGATATGCAAGAAGATTTATTGGAACTGTCTTAAGGATGAATTCTTCTGATCGATTTATCCCAATTGAGTCTTCGTACTTAGACATGTCGTAAAATTCAAACAGATAACAATTTACAAACAAGTTTTAAAAGTTTTTATGATTTATATGTTTAACTCTATTTATTTTGAAATAAAAAATTGTTCTATGTTGTATTAATGACCAACACGTGTGCAAAATTACAATATTTACGACATAGGCCAAAGAAAGTCGACAAGTGAAATCGACATGATCGAGAGGGGAAGACTCAAGAAGACGGAATCGCCTGTTTCAAAGCGACAGGAATGCCGAATGGGACTCCATAAAAAGAACCACCGACAAAAATTTTAAAACATTTAAAAAATTGCCGACATCACAATTAGGCCTACATTCTCGAAAGCGGTCCCTAAACATGCCAGCCAAGAGCGCTGAACTGTGTTGACGACATTCCAGTAGTAGTGGAGGTTTCCAATGCTTTCAAACTTATTGAAATAGCAATGTTTATGCATTATAGATACAAAGGTTTCAAAATACATAGTACAATGTATAAAGTCACATCGCAAACTCAAAAAAAGCATAAATGATGTACGTAATGTACATTAGGCCTAAGGTCTCCAGAGGCGTGCAGACGACAACATTCGTATTATCTTTCTTATAGATAGTTTTCGATTGACCTAAATTTAGCAAAAGTTACCTCCCGTTGTCCGCCATACTGGAGGTCCAAATGCTCATATTCTTTCATTATTCAACCAATTTTAAATTTTTATATATGCGATTTTGGATTAGGAATCATTATTTTTCTGAAGTATATAAATTTTTGGAAGCCTCCTTTATTTAAAAAAATTTATTTAATAAAGATTTTCCACCAAATATTTATGCTATATTTTCTTAAACTTGGTAAGACAAAGAGGAAAACTCACCGAGTCCACCTCCAAAATGGCGACAAACGGGAGGTAACTTTAGGTCAATCGAAAACTATCTATTGGAACTTTAGCTCTTAGTATATGATAAATTATCTTTGATATTGTAAATGCAGAATCTCTATCCAAAATTTATAGAGATACCGTACGAAAATAATAAGATAACATCGATAATTTTTAGCTGTTAACATTCGGTGAAACTAGGTCGCTTCATTCTATGGCGGCCTATGCGGGTTAAAAAAATGGAATATCGTGGAACATGTAGAAATTATTTGAGTCTAAACTACAGGCCTGGTTTCATAAAAACAAAGTCAGATAGACAAAATAATGATTTTACATTTTTTTTTAGCAATGATATTACCAGTACATTATAATTTATTTTTTCTAAAATATTTTTTTACAGGTAAGTCTTGTTTTCACAAGAACCACTAATGAAGGCCTTTAGAAGAGAGCAGGGTTTAAGAACCACTAAAATCAGATGGAGAAAACCATGAAAATCAGATTGAGAAAGTGAGACCGGATTTTATACTAATCCCTGTGAAGCCACCATCAAACACCACAAACCAGGACCCAATCCGGAACCCACATAGCAAGAGAAAGAGGGGACATCCAACAGATTATCATGAAGTTTTATGTGTTAATTGATTACTTTTTGTTCTTAAAATTCTTTTCTTAACAAAATTGCAATTATTACCTGAAATTATCACACTTATTTTGAATATTTGGTGAATAAAACACATACTTTGACGCCTAAACGCCTTGATTTATTTTCATTAAATGCTGAAAAAGAAACGGGGTGGGGATATAAAAAATATCAAAACTTTCTTATATGTGCACTAACCCCCACTTTTCATGCTATGAAAAGGATCCATAATACCTTACAAAATTGTACAACAATTTTCTTAAAAAAGTTTAATTGTAGAAATATGTTTTTCTTTGGTTTTTCGAGCAATTTTATAGGGAAAAATGTGCCTAATTTTAACATGGGTGAACAACATTTTTGGGTACAAGTTATCTATATTGGTATTTATTTGCTCAAAATTTGCTTAAAAATCAACTTTGCAATACATTCAAGTAAATTGAAGCCGAATTAAGTTTTAATTCACTTTATTTATAAGTTTTATGAGGTATTTTATGGTCTAGTAACATTTTTAATGAAATTTCCAATGCTCTATTTTGGCCTATGTTCAAAGGGTTGAGCCTCTCTTAGATGAACACTAACTGTACTGTCCGTGTTCTAGACACTTATAACAGAAACACGTCTGCTCGCTTTAACGCTTTAATTCTAAACTACATAGCTAAATGATTACACAAATCGGCATGGCTGAAACTGTCAACATCAATTACTGAACTTGTATTTAACATATAATATCCTGCTGGTATCAGGGATAGCAAATTCCTAAACGTGGGAAGACATTAAATCTGAATGTCTATTTTAAGATATGAACATTACATCCCTCTTCACCTTAGACAGAAAAACAAATCTTTACATAATTTCTGAAATGACAGCCTGTAATGCCAATAACTAATCTTTATACAAATAGAGAATAAAGTTACAGTCAAATAACAAAAAGTCAATCATTTTTTTCTCAGGTGGTCACATAGTCTTTTAGATAGGCGGGTGGTTTACGTTCCCGGGTTGGTCTTCCGGTATCTGTGACAGAACGGTCTTTATCAGATTCGTCTCCTGTTTCGTCTGCGCTAATTTTAGGGTCATGCGATTCTGTTTCGTTTTCGTCGCTCGATATAAATTTCTTTATAGCCGTGCAGTTTCGCTTAATCAACGATCCATTTTCATCCTCGAGAGTCGCTGCATTTTTGCATTTCTCCCTCACGATGAACTTCTCAGGCGCGAACTCGGTTGATAACTTATCGCGCTTAGCCTGACGTTGTACAACAGTGTCACCGATCTCAATTTCACAAGGTACGGCACGGCGCTTCTCATCCGCTCTTATTTTAAAATCCTCTTTCCGTCTTTCGTCAGTTTCTCTTACTTCTTTGCGACCGATTCTTGCACTGATCTCTGGTAACTTGGTATGAATTTTCCGATTGTATAATAACTCTGCAGGGCTTTTTCCAATTGTAGAATGTGGGGTCGCACGTTACGCAAGTAAGAACTTGGGTAGTTCTTGTCTCCAATCCTTGCCTTCTGCGTTTGCAGCTTTAATGGCTTTGAGTAGTGTTCGGTTTTGCCTTTCTACCTCCCCATTTCCTTGTGGCCAGTATGGTGTAGTCCGAATGTGTTTGATACCATTTGAATTCAGGTATCCCTTAAACTCTTCTGACACAAACTGTGGTCCGTTGTCGCTTCGCATGCTGTAAGGTAAGCCGTGCCTCGCGAACATACTCTCAAGTTGAAGAATGATCTTCTCACTGGTTATCTTTTTCATAATGGCTACTTCTTGAAATCGGGAAAAATAGTCTATAACGACTAGTAGATATTCCCCAGAAGGAAACGGTCCCATAAGATCTATAGCCAGATCCTGCCATGGCCCGTCGGGTAATACCGTTGTTCGAACTGGTTCGGGCCTATTGTTGTTCGATAAAAGTTGGCATTGTTGACATGTTCTAACAAATCGCTCGGCTTCTGTATCTATGCCTGGCCACCATACCTTTTCTCTTAATCTTTGTTTCGTGCGGACAATGCCCTGGTGTCCTTCGTGGGCCAACTGTATTGTTTGTCTCCTCAGGCACTTAGGCAGTATGATGCGCGATCCACGTAATACTATTCCGTCGACGACTGAAAGTTCCGCTTCCACAGTACGAATTTTAGGATCCAATCGGCCATGTCCTGTTTCGATCCTCCTCATAATTCCGACGAGTTCTCGGTCCTCCGACGTTTTCTGACGAACTTCTTCAATAGTGAGTGCTTTCGGTACAGCATTATCTGCAATGAAATGCGCATACTCGTCTGCAATGTGGTGTATTCGGCAAGCCTGATTCTGATTCAATCTGGATAGAGCATCAGCAGCATTCTTTGGTCCAGGTATATAGACAATCTTATACTTATACGGTTGAAGTCGCAACATCCATCGCTCGATTCTAGCTGGTGGTTTCGACTTTGGAGAGAATATGTAGGTCAACGGCTTATGATCCGTCCAGATTTCGAACTCAAGCCCGTATATATACATGTGAAACTTTTCACAACCAAACACGACACCTAAAGCCTCGCGCTCAGTCTGCAAGTATCTTTGCTCAACGTCGGTTAGAGTTCGACTTGAATATGCAATTGGTTTAAACAATCCGTCCGGTTGTTTATGTGCTAGAATGGCCCCAAGTCCAACGGGACTCGCATCCACGATTATCCTTGTCTCGGCTTTTGGATTGTAGTATGCTAGTGCTTCGGCACTTACGAGCGCTCTTTTTAGCATGTCAAACGCATCCTGGTGTCTGTTCGTCCAACTCCAGTGCGTGTTCTTCCTTGAAAGCTCTCGTAACGGGGCAGCTATCGTTGAAAAATTTGGTATAAAACGGCCGCAGTAGTTTGCTAGCCCCAGGAAGCTCCTTATTTCGGAACTGTTGCTCGGCGTCCTGGTCTCCGATACTGCTTTGATCTTTTCCTGGCCAGGTTTAACCCCCTCTGATGAAATCACATGTCCGAGGAATACAATTCTTGAGAGACCGAATTCGCATTTTTCTCTGTTAAGGGTAAGCCCTTTCTCAGCTAGTCTGTCGAGCACCTTCGTAAGTTTCTTGTTATGGTCTGCCTGGTCCGTCCCGTAAACTATGATGTCATCAGACAAATTCCTTACTCCTTTGATACCTTGAATGACTTGTCCAATTACTCTTTGGTAGATCTCAGATGCTGAGGAAATTCCGAACATGAGGCGCTTATAGCGGTAAAGGCCCTCATGTGTCACAAACGTGGTTATCTCTCTTGATTCCTTGTCTAACTCTATTTGGTGGTATCCCCAACGTAAATCAAGTTTTGAGAACACTGTGCTGCCGTTCATATCCTCTAGCATTTCATCCACAGTCGGGATCGGGTATCGCTCGCGTTGAACAGCAGTGTTGACCCGTCTCATATCGACACATATTCGAATTTCCTTTTTCTTAGGCACAATGACAAGTGGCGACACCCAGGCCGTGGGGCTGTTTACCTTCTCAATTGTGTCCATCTTTTCTAGTTCCTCGAGCTTTTTGTTAACGCTTTTCCTCACATTAAATGGTAAGCGTCGTAACGGTTGTGCTACAGGGGTCACGGTCTTGTCGACATGAATTTTTAGTTGAAAATTTCCGAGTTTCCCTACTCCGTCGAAAACAGAATTTCTTGAGGCAACAATCCTATCAAGTTCACTTCTAACGGAGCATAGGTCCGGCTCATCGGTTCCTATGCGTAGAACTCCTAGTTCTATCGCTGTGTCTTTTCCTAGTAAGGAAATATAATCGCCCTCAACGACTGCAAACTCTGCATATGTTTCACGGAGTCCATGCTTGGTGACAGCCCGAAATGTTCCTAGTATTTGTAATGGTTCCTTTGATCCGTAAGAAAACAATCTTTTTGTGCTTCTCGATAGAGACATTGTTTCATCGTTTGCTTTAACGGCGCTCCATACATTGTGGTTAACGATGTTACAGCTCGCGCCAGAGTCAATTAGCATCTTTATCTTAGCTCCGCCCACGCTAACGTCTAACATGCCATTTGTATCGTTTTTGCAGACAGCAAATGCGGACTCGTCATCTGAGGACTTCCTCTGCACTAAATGAACATGCTTTGTACTGCAGTCCTTGCCTGGTCTAATGCCTGGGTATCCGATTAAGTCTTGCACACTTTTGCGAAATGATCTTTTTCTCGCACTTATTACATGTTTTGTCCTTAGTAATTGTACAGTTCCTTGCAATGTGGCCCTTCCGCCCGCACCGAAAACACGTGGCATCTTTCTGCGAACTCTTCTCAGACACGTATTGTTTCCTGTAACTTACCGACGGCCTAACAGTGTTTACATCGGAGCTTGAAAATGTTTCACTTCCCTTGAATCTGTCCGCTTGCTCGTTTACGATTTCGCCAGCTCGGGCTATGTCCATTGCGTTTTTTAAAGTTAATTCCTTTTCCTTTAGGAGTCTTTTTCTTAATTTTGACGATCTACACTTTTCAACGATTTGATCGCGAATGTTGTCGTCTGGCTTCTCAAATTCACACGTTACGGCCAGTTTGCGCAGCCTAGTCACAAAACTGTCAATTTTTTCTGTTTCACCTTGTGCTGCATTCCTGAACAAATGGCGCTCAAATGCTATGTTCCGTTTTGGTTGGAAGTACTCATCTAACTTCTTTTTGGCACCGTCCAAGTCATCTCCAGACTCCCCAAGGGTATCAAATATTTCTTGGACTTCACTTCCCGCGGAATGTAGAAAACAAAGCCCTTTTTGTGCTTTATCCGTAATCCCTGTCGCCGTTATGTAAAATTCAAAAGTTTTCTTCCACTTATCCCACCTTTGGGAAACGCTTGTCTGGTCACCATTTACATCAAAGGGATTAAGTGCAGGTAACTGCAATGCCTTTGCCATTATTGTTTTTCCTCGTCGCCAATGTACTGTCCGTGTTCTAGACACTTATAACAGAAACACGTCTGCTCGCTTTAACGCTTTAATTCTAAACTACATAACTAAATGATTACACAAATCGGCGTGGCTGAAACTGTCAACATCAATTACTGAACTTGTATTTAACATATAATATTCTGCTGGTATAGCAAATTCCTAAACGTGGGAAGACATTAAATCTGAATGTCTATTTTAAGATATGAACATTACACTAACATACACTTTTCTTGTCTTTAAATTATTTCTTGGATATTACACTTTCAGAAAAATATAAGCATTTAGAAAGTTTAATGCACGTTTTTTTCCCGCGTATCATAAGAATACATCCTTAATTGAAGAAATATATGTCCATGGTACATGGTACATGTAAATCATTATTTGCCTTTTTGTTAAATACTTGGTACCTCAGACATTTACAATATCTGTAGACCACTCTTAGTTGAATGAGGGAGGATGTGGCTTATTGATTTTAATGGCGGCAGTGCAACTGTGGGTGTGTATGTTTGAAAAACATTAGCAAAGGCAAACTCAATGATGTCACGTGTAAACGATTGGAAACGGTTTGTGAGGGCTTTGCTCTACTTCCTCTTTGTACTATAGATATACAGATAATTCAGAAGACTGTGGTTATAAGCTGCATCACAAACCAAAAGAGATAGGACTCTGCAATGCAGCGCATTTTGATATTCATTATTTCTTGGTGTTGGATAAATTATTTAAAGTAAGTAATAATTTATGTTTGAAATTTGAATTAAGTTTTTGTAAGTGTGTTAACGATATAGTATATACATAGTATTTTCAAAAATATTAGGTATAATTTATATAGTAATATTTTATAAGGAACAAGAGAGAAGACTGATTAATTTGTAAATGTGTAAGTGTATGTGTGTGTTTGAGAGAGAGAGAGGGGGGAGAGAGAGAGATCTTTATTTTTTTTAGAATAAATACAAGTTATTTTATTGACAAAGAATTAGTAAATACTAAATTCAATAAGAGTATTGTTATACAGTGAAACATATCTTATTCGACATACACTTGAAGACGAATTTTGTGTTGAATTGCAGTGTAAAAAAAAAATTGAAAATTGTAAAAAAAAAAAAAAAAAAAAAAAAAAAAATGGAACGAAATCAAAGGTGGGAATTCACAGTGTGATGGATTACAGGGTGTCGGATTACACAGTTTTTATTATACAGGTTTTTTTTTATTTTAATTGTATCTGTCTTATTTTGTTCATTTCTATTTTAAATATCCGCAATCACCTAAATTTAACATGACTCAGTTCCAGCAATTTAAGCTTTCGACCGCAAGAACTCTGTATCGGCATGCACTCCTTTGATATACATGTATATACTAGACCATGTAGGCAAGTCTGGGTTTTCAGAGTTTGCATCGTTCGCTGAATTCCTTGATTTTAGGCATAGCGGATTTAAAAGATATAGATGAAATATAATTCTTAAACATTTATTCTGAACTTCTCTTCTTTTAGTTTGAAATATTTATGGCTCATGAATCTTGCAAATCGGCAATTCCTTCATACGTCGTCTTGAAGAATTTATTTAATTTTATTTGTTCAACAGTAGGAAAACCTATCGAGAGATATGCTGCTGTCATGTTCTAAATTTTGAATTTACCGGGTGGGAGTAAATAAAAAATTATTTACTCCCACCCGGTAAATTCAAAATTTAGAACATGAAACTGGGTAGTTCCAGCAAACAAATATTTTCTTTTGTCTCCTTTATCGTTTAGCGTCTATAGTGTTAAACTTGCCATCAGAAAAGTTACTAGTTAGTGTATTGGAGTAAGATGCAAAGTTCAGACCTCCAAGCGATGTTTATATTATTTTAAGGTTAAATAAACGATGCTGTTTATGGTTACCATATTTTAAAAAATTGTCTATAAAGCTGGCAGCTGGTTGGTTACTCTATATAGGGAAATTTTCTCCCCCGTTTATTTTCGCCCCTTTTGCCCTAGTCTAGCGTGAGCGAATTTAAAACGGGGCAAATTCAAAGTAAACTGTATAATATCTTAAACAAAAATCTTTTTGGGCGAATTTAAAACGGGACAAACTTGTTTTCAGATGTGAAAGGGCGAAAATAACAAGGATTGAAAAATAACTCTGTATACAGTATGTTTCACAAGAATTGTTGCATGTAAACGTCATCACACCTCCTAACCTCATTTATTTAGCATAAATCGGAAGAATTCGGAGATAAGCGTAATAAAATATGAACAAAATCCGTTAACGTTCGAACAGCTTTCCTCGCGAGAATTCAGCGAGACCAACATGCTAGAGGTGAAAATCGAGAGAGAAATTCAACATGAAAAAAGAGGTAAAACTTTATGTTATCTCGATTTATAATATATTTGTAAATTGAAAAAAGTTGAAAAACAAACGTTTCTTTAACTGAAAAGTGAAAGTAGGTTTGCAGTTTCTTATTCTGTCAAGTGCTAATTTGCACTAGCTTTAAAGTGTCAAAACAGCACCTCTCGATTTTGTAAACATGTTTCCACGTGGAAGGGAGTAGCTGTGTCGGTCAAGATTAACCCACATACATTGATTTAGTAAACAAAAACACTCGTAAATAGAATTTCATTTATTTTTTCGATTACCTGTTGCAGAAAATGGCAAAATAGTTTAGGGCTTGTTTGTCAAATGCTGTTAATAGCATGTCTTAAATTGAAGAGAAAATGCAGGTGTGCTATAGTTCGTTCCTACTTGTAAGGTAGTCTACTATGCATGCATATGCACAGTTACGCGTATATAAGTCATTATTCTTACTTATCAATACCCAGCGATTTGTGAAAACCATGTGTTTTTTTTAAATACCAAGAGACTAAAATTTAATTCTATCCGTGCTCGTGTGTGTGCACAAGTAGTTCTTCCGAATTTCCTCTACACATATACATGTGTACCTGGATGAAGGTTTGTTTACATTTGTTTGCAGTTTTAATTGAATCAGCTGTTTATATCAATCATGCAGTTTTCACTAGAGCCTACTGATCAAAATATGATTGTTACTTTTCTAATTTTAATATCACTGAATTTATGATCAGATGATGTCAATGCAGTTCTCACATACTTGTGTATTTATCAGGTATGAAACTTCACATATGCAGTTTTCGCCCGCGTGGTTCAGTGATTAGAGCGTCTGCTCTAGAGTCGGGAAGTAAGGAGTCCATGATCTTACTTTGCTGGTGTAAATCCCACTGTGGGACGTGCAGACTGGTCCTTCAGATTAGACCGTATAAACCGAGGCCCTGTATCGCTGTAGGTGCTGGCACAAAAAAGATCCCTCTCTGCTCAAAGGCCCTAAGTGCCCAGCAAAGGAAAAAAATTGTAGCCCTCCACCGGCAAGTGGTGGCATCTCCATATGAGTGAAAAATTCTCGAGAGGGACATTATAAATAACGTACAGTCAATCAATCACATCTGCAGTTTATGTAAATTTTTGAATATTTCTATGTGTACAACTATTTTCCCTTTTAAAGTATTGCCCCAACTAAAAATAAATGAAATATAGTATAAATATTATAAAACTAGAGGTACGGTGAGCAATGAACTCCGACACTAAATGATACCCACCACTTCTCATATGATAATGAATGTGTCCATGTTTTGCGATGGGAAACCCCAAATATGTGACGGATCTAAAAGTAAAATAGAAGCTGCACAATGGCAATATGTAATCATACTGGTACAGATTCTGTGAGAGTCATCAAATATCACTCAGTGGTATGAGAGGAATTAGCAGATAAGAGATGTGTACACCAAAGCATAACAGACAGACGGAGATACCGATTACTTAATACACCCTCCCGCTTTTCAAGCTGGGGGTATAATAAATTACATGCATGCATCAATCTGTGTAATGAAAAGATATTGTTTAAGATAATTTACATTGATGTTTTGCATTTTTGTTTGTAAGAATACATGTATTTAATTTACATATTGATTAATTATTTCAATGTGTTAATGAAAAGTTATTTTCTTTTTTGTTTTTTTATTAGGGCCCCGCAAGGATTTGCGGGTGCCCTATAGTAGTCACTCTGTCTGTCCGTCTGTCCGTCTGTCATTCTTCTGTCCACAAATTTTCTGTTTTTTCCTAATAACTTTTTTTATGGTAGTCCAATTAAGTTCAAATTTGGTATGGTAGTTCAGTAGGCAGAAAGACATATTTTGATGCCAAGTTTGTTTTTCTATGTCCTCTGGTTTGGAGCTGGGGTTGTGGGGTAGATGCCTTAACTTTATATAAGAATGAATTGGCAAAGAGAGATAACTTCTTTAAATGTTCCCATTGTAAACTGAATGCTGCAATGAGTCCCTTGGGATCAATTAGCTCTCCTCCTGAAGAAAACCCAAAGCATTATCTTAATCTGTCACATTGAGATTAATTACCACCTCTGTCTGCATATGAAGTTTGTTTTGAAGTTAAGAACACTCTGAAATGTGGATTTAAGTATAAATGTTTATACTTTATATTTGTTGGAATACCCCATACAAAGAGCTCTGATTTCATTGAATTAAAAAAACAAGAAATATATTAAAGTAGATTTATTTTTTTTTTTTTTATTTATTTTTTTTAATGTTAATCTAAGAATATTATTAATTTTCAATGTAGTAGGATAAAAACCTCATTCCATCATTACTGAAAAAGTTCTTATTGTGAATTTAGAAGAAAATGATGAGAGAGAATAATAATCCCTTGGGATTAATTATCTAGCCTGCTGCAGAAAATTTAGTAGGCTTTTCTTTATCTTTAAGATTAATGAAAACCTTTGTCTGCAACTGCTGTTTGTTTTGAAGTTAAGGTCAAGCCTTCATGATATGTATTTGTATTCATTGAAGGCTGGCATATTTTTATATATAACACAATTAAGCTTCATTTATATTGTTTAAATATACATTCAATGCTGAGTTGTTCTTTACACAGTTTACTGCCTTATATATGTAAATACAAGGATATTATTTACAGGTTTTTGCATATTTGGGAATAATCTTGAAATTTTAAGAATACAGTTGATGTTTCTTTTTGTTAATATATTTTTGAATAATTTTATAAACTGCACCCTCATAATTCTACCCCATGACGGGACCCTTGCTGACTGGTCAGTTTTCTAGTTACAGGTTAGAGTACATTTTGAACAGCCATCTCCAGGTATGACAAAAATAACACAATTGACCCTATAAGGTAATAAACAAACATTATTGAATTTAGAAAATGTATATAATGTATCACAAATGTGAAATCATTGTAGGGCTAGATATAGTTTTCTTTCACCATGTTCACTGCTCACTCAGACTTTTTACTGGTCAGCTCATCATAATATCACAATCCCACTAGGCTACTAGATTTGAATAAAAAGAGACTGACCAAAAACCATAATAATTATAATCATAATTAATGTAATAGTTATATTTTATTTATTTAATGTGATACACAGTTGGACAAATAATTAATCTAAATAAAACAGGATTCTGAAATGACAGAACTCTGAAACAAGCTTGTCAAGTAACTAGCCCAACTATAATTGTATTTTTTCTTATACATAGACCTGACCCAAAAGACAGATGCCCCCTACCATGTACTAGCCTAGATATAAAAAAAAACAGTCATGTGGGCCTTCAATTATTTTTTGGCCTTGCATTGTAAAGTCAGCTATCAAGACATTCCATCCTTTTTGTTGTTTGTTTTTTTTAATGATATGCACCATCCCAAACAAATTATACAAACAAGAATTTTTTTCCACTTTTAAAATATAGGCTTTGCATGTATATAATGTATGTCTTTTGATTATTTTGAAGAATGACATTGCTGATTGAATTTTAAAATGGTCTTCAATATGTATGCACATGATAATGTATTAAATGCACAAAAATTTCAATTTCATGAAAATAAATTAAAAAAAGCAAATGTAAAAAAATAAATCAATTCAATTATACACTAATGTGCAATGACTGTTTCTTGCAGGATATACTCTGAAGACAGTGATGTGCAAGATCAAGTAATTATAAGGATAAATTTATAACATTTAATAGGCAACATTATTATTTAATTATTATCATCCTGATCATGCTGATTGGAATAAACAAAGAAGAATTATGTTGATACATAAATCAGTATATTATGCAAACTGTAAATAATTGCATTACATATTTTTTTCTGATTTGCATGTAGTGCATTGATATCTGTCAGTATTTTTCATTCAGTTTTTTCCCACATAATTGCAAATGCTTGTATTTTATTTGGATTAATTAATTTAGAGCATGATTGTATTAACTTATTAATCATATTTGTAGTTGAGCTGTAACAAAACAAATTATCTAATGAAAGCTGCAACCATGAGAATAGGAAAGGATGTCAAGTCCAAAGAGAAGGTATGTTGATTACTGGTGATGATATGTTTTTGATGTAATTAGAGTACAGCAATAAAATAGAGAGAACAATAGTAATCCCACTTTATCTGTAGGCAAAAAATTAAAAAAAAATAAATCTAAATTCTTTTCAAGAATAGGCAGGTCATGATTAATTACTCAGAGATAGTTAAGAGCCGATTTAGATTTGTTCAGATTATATAGCTATAGGGTAGGGTGGGTCCACGGTGGGGGATAAAAGTTTTATTCTGGAATATTTAAGGCTGAAGCAGCCTTTTATAAAATCTTTTCAAGATTATCAGGGCCACGATACATCATATTTTTTTTAACAAATACATCTTAGTACAGAATCCCAGAATCAAGGGTAATGGATGTGCCATAATTAGAAACAGAATGTTTATCTTGAAAGTCCTATGTAAATATAGGAAAATCATTTTGTTTATTTCTTGGCTTTTAAGTTAAGTAGAGATGAAAATAATATACGTTGTCATAATTTAAATACCTATTTTATGGAGACTTTAGATAATATCTATGTAAGGTGAAAAAAGCTACAATTTTCAGAAAGAAAGCAATATTTTGGGGTTATAAAAAAGGGGCATAACTCTCATCATAGTATTACATGATGGATGTCAGATAATGTGAAAAAATGTGTACTGTTGGAAAACAAGTTAATACATTGCAGTCTGAATAAGTTCAGTTAAACAACAGTATCTTAAAATCAAACAACTTTGACTACCTAGGGCATGTTGATGTTCATGACAGTATTACAATTGGATGAATGATTTGCAAACTCTTTGAATTGTATATGATTTACTTTTGTTAATTTAATTTGCTCATTTTGCGCACATCTCTTTCCCATACAGATTATCAATGAATACTGATAGATTGAATTAGCAACTGTAAATGGCATATATGTATATGAATTTTATATACTCTGTTTAGAGTTGAACTTCGGTATATATCTTTGACACTGAGTGATATCTTGAACACACTGAGATTTCAAAGTCATTTTAAAGTCCCTTGAACAACATTTTTTTCCTATATATCTTACCCTGAATCTCTTGGATATCTCAGTTTCAGCAGTCCCATAAGCATTTCAAGAAGTGTGACTTTATTTTATTGATTCAATTCATTTATGATGAATTATTAAAATATCAAACATATACTTTTATGTTAGTGCATCAACATTTTATATTTTTCAGGCAATATAACAAATGGTTGCTGAATTCATGAAGACTAGCTGGGATGATACAGTACTTTTCTACTCTTATGAACCATATCTAAACATCAGGATCCCTTTGTCAGAAAAGAAGAATTTGCATATTCAAAGACTCTATAGTTTATTGTTTATTTGTATGTTGTTTAACATTCTTCTTGAGAATTTTTAACTCATATGGGGATGCAAACATTTGCAGGTGGAAAGCTGCAGATTTTGTCCTTACTTGGAACACATGGCTAATTGAGCAATGAGGGATCATTTTGGTGCTAGCACCTACTGCAACACAGGGCCTCTGTATATACAGTCTCATCTCTATGTCTGACTGTGGGATTTCGAACCAGCAATTTAAGGATCAACTCCTTATTCATGACTTCTCGAGCAGACGCTCTTGCCACTGCGCCATGCAGGTGACTTCATAGGTTATAGAATAAAAAGATAGGATTTATAACTTAAAACTGATGTCTTTTATTCAATCACAGTATAGAAATTATTTAAATGTTTGCAAAAAAGGAGGTAATAGCTACATGTAGCTCTCACTGGTATTGCATGCTAAAACTATATGAATTACATATTTTAATTACATTATACAATTAATTACCCCTTGTGAGGTCAACATGGTGAAATAAGGACCCGAGACCTGGCCCACGAGGTGACCTGACCTGACCGAGGCCGCGTAGCGGCCGAGGTCAGGGCAGGTCATCGAGTGGGCCAGGTCGAGGGTCATTGTAGTGTTTTAAATTTTTCTTACCAGCCAATCAAATTCGAGTATTATCAATAGAGGTATAATAAATTATTTTAAACCAGATCAGTAAAGAAATAAACATGAAAATGTTTTTACTATGAATTTTATTATAAGGTTGATTATCTTTAAAAATTGGAACTTTTTTTTTGAGTAGGAAGAAAAAAATAATTAGAATGTACATGTGCAGTTAATTTTGTTTATTAAAAGATATTCAGAATTTGGAGATCTTGTGAAGGGTATCTAAATATTGATTTATAAATCATTGATTTGATTTTTACTTCATTATTAAACAGCATAATCTGTATTATATAACAAATGCCTGTAATATACAACTTATTTGTTGTTGAACATACCATTGTCTGTCTACATGTAGTGCTTAGTAAATTTCTTGTAAATACAAACATGATTGCATGCTGTTTGTTTACTTTGTCTTTTTTTAATATGAGTCATGAAATATAAATTGTGTGCATATCAGTTTAAATTATTTTTGTTGAATAACCCTAACCCAGAAAAAATTGAAAACTGAATACTAATATATAATTATGTAGATAGATACCTTCCAGAAATATTTACATGTATTAGTAGCTGCAGATATGTAGCTTATGTGAAATCAGGTATACTTGAAAATCAATTTACCTGTATTTATTAAACAGAAGTTTAGTGAACACATGCATTCATATACCTATGCAGCAGTTCATACTGAAAATACACTTGTGTGTTAATGTTTTAGTTATTCAACATTAAAGTTGACCAGAAGTGATCTTGATGAAATAAAACATATATCTCACAATATTTTTTTTCTTTTTTTCTCTCCAATTATTCACAGTTTCATTGTATATGAATTGATCAAAGAAACTGACTATACCATTAAAAAAATCTGGAGTTGTCTTTCCTTGTTTAAAGAAAATATCTGATGCAATGAGTGCTCCTTTGGGTTCATGACCCTGAATCTTAATAAGGTTGGGAGGTGTGGACAAGGTCATTGTATCGACCAAAGAACTTACGAAATGATAAATATATTAGTTTTGGATTTCACATCTGACATGTTATATGTACATTATTTACTATAAAATAAAGCTGCTGTGTGTAGTTGCTGTGTATTCTGCTTTCATTTGAAAGTAATGATTGGATTAAAATCCAATTTGTTTCTGTGGATAGGGCAAAACATTACATATATATGGTATAGATAAGAATAATATGAATTAAATATTTGTAGTTAATTTTAAGTTTTTTTTAGGAATTAAGATAGTTTTGTTCTCATACCTATTCAGTTGAAGGCCACTGTAAGGTGTTTTCTTCGCAGATAAAAGTTCTTGAATAATTCTGCATCAAAGGAATATAAAAACATGTCGGCTTAAAAGGAGTACAATTCCTTTCTATTGGTTCCTACATTTTTTAAAACATTGTCTTCAATTACTTTGCATATAAAAAAAAAACCCAACATCCTTGTAATATTAACATAATAGCACTTGTAAAAGTGTATATTGAGTTATTCTATTAAAGAAATTATCTATTTTGTATAATTCATCGTGAGGGATGGTTGCGAGTTATACGTTTTGATGTTGCTTCAACTTAAAAAAAGTTTTTTTTAAAAGTTTTCTAAAAGTTCTTTGGAGTTTTTGAGTAACTCTATGATTTGTTGAAGCAAATTATGTATGTAGTTTCTCCTTTGACATAGATTATATTTTTTTTCGTGTGGAGTAAAAAAAGGGGATTGGAAGAGTATTTCTTGGTTCCAGCATTGAGTTTGTAATTTTGTTTTTTGAGTTTATGAATACAGTAAATGTAGGGATTTTTGAAATACAGGCAAAAACAAAAAGAGATTAGGCAAGAAGATTTATTGGAACTGTCTTATTTGAAAAAATATATGTCCATGGTACATGGTATATGTAGATCATTATTTGCCTTTTTGTTAAATACTTGGTACCTCAGACATTTACAATATCTGTAGACCACCCTTACCGAAAATATTGCCTTCCTGCAAATATTTGCTGCAAGTCTGCAGCAAACATTGCTGCAAGCTTGCGGCAATGTCGCCAAAGAAAGCATGACAATCTATATAAAGCCTTGGTGTTTGCAGCAAGTTAGCGGCAAGTTTATATGAACATGCAGAACTTTAAGAACTTTACATATAATTTTTAATGAATATTTCCGTGATTACACATTTACTAATTAACTTGATAACATTTAACTGATTTAGGGTCCATTAATACTTTTAAGAAGTATACATATGTGATATCAAAAAGAGGACTGAAATTCATAAGAAACAGATTTAGATTTGACCTAGCAGTTACACCAGTTACTCAAGCTTGCTTTTAAGAAACATTCTTTCAAAAATCAAAATAAATCAAAATCATTTCTTACCAATTAGATTTCTTGGATAGAATGAACACCTACATCCAGAGTTTGGCACTTTTAATCATTCAAAACGATGTATATTCGTAACAAAATACTGAAACGTGTACAACTTCAATTCTAACATTTCAAAATGGCCAGTTTTGTGTTGACCCAGTACAATCTGCGTTTCATTGGCTGATATGACTTGTTTACTGTTCTTGCGAACTTCCTGCAAACATTTGAATAATGAAATGTTTCCTGCGAACTTGCTGCGAACATTAAATTGGCGTGTACGTTTCTTGCAATGTTCCTGAAAACATGTTGGGTTCCTGCGTATTTGTTGCAAACTTGCAGCAATTGCTGCAATGTTTGCCGCAAGATCGCAGCTAGCGGCAATCATCTGCGAACAAGAAAATTTTCTTCCTGCGAACAATTTTGTTTGCTGCAAGCTTGCAGCAGACTTGCTGCAGGCCTGCAGCAAACATATCAGTTTGGTAAGGGCACTCTTAGTTGAATGAGGGAGGAAGTGGCTTATTGATTTTAATGGCGGCAGTGCAACTGTGGGTGTTTATGTTTGAAAAACATTAACAAAGGCAAACTCAATGATGTCACGTGTAAACGATTGGAAACGGTTTGGGAGGGCTTTGCTCTACTTCCTCTTTGCACTATAGATATACAGATAATTCAGAAGACTGTGGTAATAAGCTGCATCACAAACCAAAAGAGATAGGACTCTGCAATGCAGCGCAATTTGATATGCATTATTTCTTGGTGTTGGATAAATTATTTAAAGTAAGTAATAATTTATGTTTGAAATTTGAATTAAGTTTTTGTAAGTGTGTTAACGATATAGTATAAACATAGTATTTTCAAAAATATTAGGTATAATTTATATAGTAATATTTTATAAGGAACAAGAGAGAAGACTGATTAATTTGTAAATGTGTGAGTGTATGTGTGTGTTTGAGAGAGAGAGAGAGAGGGGGAGAGAGAGATCTTTATTTTTTAAGAATAAATACAAGTTATTTTATTGACAAAGAATTAGTAAATACTGAATTCAATAAGAGTATTGTTATACAGTGAAACATATCTTATTCGACATACACTGGGAGACGAATTTTGTGTTGAATTGCAGTGTAAAAAAAAATTGAAAATTGAAAAAAGAAAAGGAACGAAATCAAAGGTGGGAATTCACAGTGTGATGGATTACAGGGTGTCGGATTACACAGTTTTCATTATACAGTTTTTACTGATATACATGTATATACTAGAACATGTAGGCAAGTCTGGGTTTTCAGAGTTTGCATCGTTCGCTGAATTCCTTGATTTTAAGCATAGCGGATTTAAAAGATATAGATGAAATATAATTCTTAAACATTTATTCTAAACTTCTCTTCTTTTAGTTTGAAATATTTATGGCTCATGAATCTTGCAAATCGGCAATTCCTTCATACGTCGTCTTGAAGAATTTATTTAATTTGATTTGTTCAACAGTAGGAAAACCTATCGAGAGATATGCTGCTGCCATGTTCTAAATTTTGAATTTACCGGGTGGGATTAAATAAAAAAATATTTACTCCCACCCGGTAAATTCAAAATTTAGAACATGAAACTGGGTAGTTCAAGTAAACAAATATTTTCTTTTGTCTCCTTTATCGTTTAGCGTCTATAGTGTTAAACTTGCCATCAGAAAAGTTACTAGTTAGTGTATTGGAGTAAGATGCAAAGTTCAGACCTCAAAGCGATGTTTATATTATTTTAAGGTAAAATAAACGATGGTTACCATATTTTAAAAAATTGTCTATAAAGCTGGCGGCTGGTTGGTTACTCTATATAGGGAAATTTTCTCCCCCGTTTATTTCCGCCCCTTTTGCCCTAGTCTGGCGTGAGCGAATTTAAAACGGGGCAAATTCAAAGTAAACTGTATAATATCTTAAACAAAAATCTTTTTGGGCGAATTTAAAACGGGACAAACTTGTTTTCAGATGTGAAAGGGCGAAAATAACAAGGATTGAAAAATAACTCTGTATACACTATGTTTCACAAGAATTGTTGCATGTAAACGTCATACTATTGTCGGAAACTCACGGTAAATCTCGCATGATCAATAAGCGTATGGGAGATTGGCCGTGTGTTTCAAACGATTATATTATACACTGCAATTGCAGCAAAGCTACGCTGAGGCTTGCCTTACTCATAGGTTGTTCACCAAAAATTAAGTTATGATGGCCAATTCAAAGCGCAAAGAAGAAATATTAATTTTTTTCTTCTTCTCTAGTTCTACTTTCATTATGAAGACCGATGAAAAAAGTCCCTACAAAGGTTATCGAAATTAAGTCAAATATTACCCATGCACAATACAATTATTGCACATACAGCACAAGATACATGTACATGTAATAGAATATGCATCAGAAGATTTTGAATATATTTCACAAGATTTTGTACAAAAATCACAAGAATATTGAACATACATCACAAAATTATCGAATAAACATCACAAGATTTTGAATATACATAACAATATATTGTACATACATCACAAGATTATAGAACATACATCACAAAATGTTGAATATGCATCACAACATTTTAAACATACATCAAAAGATTATAGAATATACAAGATTTTGCATATAGTCTGGTCCTGATTTTTAAAAAGAAGGCTAGAAATAACTTCTAACGGCAAATAATTATAAATTGATCCAGCATAGTTTTTTCACCTATTTCGAGTATGCTGAATCCGAAAAAATATGCTGGCCATCATGAAATGGCGTTAAAGAGGTCAAAATGGCGATTCAAAATGGCGGACATCCAATTTTTTCAATATTCTCTTAATGTTGTTCAAAATGGAGAAGTAATGAGTGAATATCTAACTAAGTGTAATAAAACTATAAAATTTATAATAGGATGCTAACATTATTAGTTAAACTCAGAAAATGTAGTCGTTTTTATGCTTAATTCGAATTTTCTCTGACTTTTTTTTGTCTATAGTTTCTATATTCTTCTTTGTTAAGGATTTTACATTTACAAATATCCATACACAACAGATTTGTATTTGCCCCTCTACATCTCACTATTCTACAATTGAATGATAGTGCAGCTGTTAGTTAAAAGTCAAAATGGCGATTCATAATGGCGGATTTTCAAATTATTGAATTCTTAATGTCGGTTACATAGGAGAAAGGATTTTTGAATATTTTACTGAGCGTAGTACAACTATGTAAAATGACAATAGAACACTAATTTGATCAGTTTAAATCGGAAAATTTAGTCATTAAATTTGAAATGTGTTAAATAGCTCAAAATGGAAAACTCAAATGACGTCTTATATACTCGAATTTCGTAATTATACTGAGTACTCAAACTGCTTAATTCTGGTTCGTTTTGCAGAAAATAAATTACAGTTTGAATTGGTTTTCTTATTCATGAAATAATGTTCAAATATGCAATGGAAGTTGGAGGATATTTTTGTTAATGACTTAGAATTTTTATAACACGAATTTTAAATTTGTTTAATTACTTCTATTTGATCACAATTCCGAAGACATTTTACCTTTTACCTGTCTCACCATGCATCTTCATATAAAAAGTTAATAATATCATACAATAATTGCTGTTTTGAAGACAATATGAAAATTAAGCTACCCGAAGATCAGTATCCCTCGAGCATTAAGTCGAGTGAACATTCAGTTGTTGGCAATTCTTGATCTATTTTTAGTCCAGTGTAGAAAAAAAATAAATGTTTATGTTCATGTGGAAGGTCTAGTGCAACATAACTGAGTATGATTTTTAAAATAATTGACCACGACCAATTATAGGGCTAGTAATTGTTACCTCATATGAATCTGAATATATTATAATATCCAAATAAAAACATATATATTAAGAATTGTCAGTATAATATACGTAAACCATAAATTTTCTGGATTGTCCAGCTCTGATTCTGTGTCCCTACATTTGCATTTTGTTATTCTCATTCAAAAATTCAAATGATTCTCAAATATATCATGCTGTGAAAGGATATTTTTGTATTTAACAGTGTATATAAATTTTTAAAAAAATTGAAATTAACAAAATCTGAAAGAAGAAAATGTTTGTGTTCAATCCCCCCCCCCTCGATCTTGATACAACCTTACATTATCCTAACAAAGAAATATGGATCAAGTTGCCTTGTAAAGTTCTTCAAGTGTTCAAGAAATTTTTGTTGTCAAGAGAAGTTTGACTAGATCCAAATCAGGAATGGCTTAGGCCTATTAGTACGAATGCTTGTAAGTGATAGGAATTACGAGAAATCTACAGGCGCTCTTAAATTGCATAACTTTTTTCACCAAAATATGTTCACAATGTGATTTCAGATGATCAAGTTTCAGAATTTTCTTGCTAATAGAATGACCTTTCTACCCAAAAAGACAACAAATGTATACGAGGTCACAAATTAAAGAGCTACATATCTTGAATATCAGAGATTTTTTTTATATCCCCCGCTTGAAAAGCGGGAGGGTATAGAGTAATCGGTATGTCCATCCGTCTGTTACGCTTTGGGGTACCCATCTCTTATCGCAACTCCTCTCATACCACTGAATAAAATCTGGTGCAACTTTCACAGAATCTTTATTACATATTGCCATTGTGACCTCCTATTTTACTTTTTGATCCGACACATGATTTGGGTTTCCCATATCAAAACATGGACACATTATATTCATATGGGAGACCAGGGTATCATCTGGTTAGCTAATTGCTCACAGTACCTCTAGTTCATTTCGCATAAAATTTTGGATAACAAAATAGACTTTAAGCATTTGAACATTTGAACATAAATGTGTTGTTCCTTGAGTGTTGATTGATTGATTGTATATTGTTTATCGCCGAGTCGGCAATTTTTCAGCCATGCTTCGTCAGACTATCAGTTTGAATAATAGGTTTTGAAGGATTTTTGGTTTCTCTGGCGGCCCCCAGTTACTCTTTTTTGAACTCCAGAAAAACGATCTTTTACATGCCAAGATGGTTGTCATCCTTGATACGGGGCACCATTTTACTTGAGTGTTGAAAATACCAAAATTCCGAAGACAGACTGAAACATATACCAAATAAACCTGGAATAGAATGTGAGGGGATAATAATAAGTTCTTATAAGTGCTAAAAAGCAAGAACAAAGTGTTTAGAAAGAAGTTCAAGTTTATAATTACAGGATCGGGATCGGGAGTGATTTTAGGTGGACGGGGCCTCAAAGGCTTTGAAACACGTACGGTCAAATACGAAGGGGGAAATTTGGAAACTCTTAAGTCGTTTTCAAGTATTTTTTGTTCATATTTAATGGACTTATCGATATGATACTATATATATAAAAAACAAACTGTAATTTTTTTTTTTTTTGCAAAACGAACCAGAATTAAGAGTTTCAACGAAATTCAAGTGTATCAGACGTCATTTTGAATAGCCATTTTGAGCTATTTAACACATTTCAAATTTGAAAGACCAATTTTCCAATTAAAGTGATCAAATTAGTGTTCTGTTGGTATTTTACATAGTTGTACTACGCTCAGTAATTCAAGATATTCACAAATCCTTTCTCCTATGTAAACGACATTAAGAAATAATTTTAGAAAAAGAGATGAATATCCGCCATTTTGAATCGCCATTTTGACTTTAACTTGCAGCTGTGCCATCATTCAGTAGTAGAATAGTGAAATGCAGAAGAAAAAAAATTGAAATACAAATCTGCAGTGTATGGGTATTTTCAAATGTCAAATCCTTAAAGTAATATACGCTATAACGTGCGCCATTTTAAAATACGGCTGGAAATTTATATATTTTGTTTACCAATAAAAATTACGAAAATGCTGTAAATTACACCATTTAAATAAAATTCGTTATAAAGTTATCAAATTATAATTATTTATTATCCTGCAAGGAGAATAATGTCTATTTTTAAGTAAATCCACCACGTGACGCCGTCGCTACTTTTAGATTGATAAACAAACATGGCGTCAAGAAAACGAGGTAAGCCCGTTGAGATACAACTCACTTTTGACATGGATGGCGTGTTACTATTAATATAACTTATCTTTAAATGTAATCAGTATCAACCATCTATACTCTGTTATGACGCATATTAACCTTTTATTAATAATCGTTGTCAAAATGCAACGTGCCTCGTTGTCTATAATTTCCCGTGGACATACGTGTCTATATTTAGACCTACTGTTTACGCACTTCCTTTATCAATATTCATGAAAAGACTGAATTCTTGATTGCAGATATTGCTTTATTGTTCTGTTATTACAACGAGTTTTATAGTTAAATTTTGTGGAAATATTATTTTTTCATTACACTTTATGTGTTTCAAATCATTTAATCATATTGTTTCACATACAAATCGGCATCCATACGGCGTATATTACTTTAATAAAGCGGAATATAGAACAATAGACCAAAAAATCAGAGAAAATTCGAATTATGTGTAGAAACGACTAAATTTTCTGATTTAAACTAATAATGTTAGCATTATATTCTCATTTTAACACTTATATTACACTCAGGGAGATATTCACACATTATTTCTCCTTTTTGAACGATATTTCAGAGAAAATTAGAAAAATTGGATGTCCGCCATTTTGAATCGCCATTTTGACCTCTTTAACGCCATTTTCATGAAGGCCAGCATATTTTTTTCGGATTCAGCATACTCGAAATATGTTAAAAATCTATGCTGGACCAAATAATAATTATTTGCCGTTAGAAGTATTTTTTTTCTCTATAAATCGGACCAGACTAATACAAAATGTACATATCACAATATTTTGAACATATATCACAAGATTTTGAACAAACATCACAAGATTTTGAACAAACATCACAAGATTTTGCATATATATCACAAGATTTTGCTTATTCATCACAAGATTATCGAATAAAGCAACTTTTTACTTGCCATTAAAGCCCCTATCCTATACTTTTTTCTGCCCAGTGACTTGTCACTTTCCACTGATTCTGGTTACTCTCCAGTAACTCATGTCACTCTCCATTAATTTCTGTCCAGTGACCATTGTTATTCTCTACTGAAAGAACACATGGCGGGTGACCGGTCAGCAGGAGATGCTCACTCCTCCATGGCACCTGATCCCACCTCTGATTTTCGGAGGTTCTTGTATTTTACTCGGCACAACAGGGCCATTGAGCATTGAGGGATCTTTTTCTTGCCAGCAATTAGTGCTACACGGGACCTCTGTTTAAAAAAGGTCTCATCCGAAGGACCGGTCTCCACGTCCCTCAGTGGAATTAACTCCTCACTTTGCAACTCCAGAGCAGACACTCTGACCACTGCACCACGCGGGCGACCATTATGTTTGATGAAAAAAAATTATACACATAGTAACAAGTGCTCTTTGATAAGTATGATATAGTAAATTGGAATGTTGTTCACTTTACATGTAGAAAAGCTCATTAAATCAACTCATGTACATTATTTATGATATTGAACTCTCCTCTGTTTACAGAATCACTCTAACTGCAAACTCTGATTTTTAGCATTACTTGGGCCAGTCCTTGTAAAACCACTACTAGGAGAGTTGAGTCATATCAGAAGAGGGAATGCACACGTTGGTTTTTGGGATGGTGGTAAGTGAAATTAGATGGTATAATATGAAAAAAGTATCAAGTGTCATACATATTTATTCATGTTAAACAACATAATAAAGGGTTCATTTTTAAAACAGAGTTAAATCACATTGTTTTTGGGTGTAAAAATGCATTCTACAAAAATTAACTTTTTTTCTTCAAAATACTTTAAAAAGATGATACTATGTTTGAAAATACCGCACCTAATAATTGATAAATTACCGTATAAGTGGAAATTTAAGCGAGACGCAAATATAGCGATTTCTACCTAAAATCTGGTATTTATTTTTAGTGAAAAGTAATTTTAGCGATTTTAAAATGCTTACTTAAAAAGCTTTTACAAATCAATTAATTTTTAGCGATATTTAATTTTAGCGATGTCAGCACCCTCGCTAATAATGCCAAAATTAAATCCTCGCTAACAATTCTACTTAAACGGTACTTTATAATTATTAAAATTGATTTCTGAGTGATAAATTATCTCAAGACACACTGATTGCAAATTTTTCAGACCAAATATCATAATTTATTATAAAAAAAATACTAGCAAATAAAAATGAATTAATTTTTGTGACATAATTTAAATTTGACCAAAGTGTCTAAGTAATTTTCTCATTATTAAACTCTGCTAAGAGAACTCTTGCAAATTTTTCTAATTGCAATTGTGACTAGACCAGTTTTTGTCACGAAAGGACAACTTGTCCAAAAAAATATTTTTACCATAGCTACAAAACTTAAGTATAAAGTTAAAACTTTTACAGTTTATAGATATATCATTGATTAACTGATAGAAAGTATCACTTTAAAACAAATATTTAAATAATTTTTTTTTTTAGAAATAATATATTCAGAAATGTGCACATTAAAAAATGCACCTGCTTATTCTGCACTTTTAGTGAAAAACCATCATTGAAGAAATAAATAAATACATGTTTATCAATGAAGGACAAGGGAAGTTAAATGGTCTCTGAAAGGCTATTACTGGAGGCATGAAATGTATAAAGACAAGACCCCTATAAATCCGCCATTTGCAATGTACTTTCAGTTTCATATCTTTACCAAAGACCAAAAAAAACCACAGGTAAAACAATTTTCCAGAGGCTATCGAAGTCCAACTTTCTGCAAAGATGTCTTTCACTAAAATTACGGAATTAAGTAGATGTGTTTAAAGAAATTATATGCATTATTCAAAAGATTTTTTTCTCAATAGATATTTTTTTAAAAGTACTTATTATCAAGTGTTACTTTCTGTATGTATATTAACAAACTAATTCCGAGAATTTGTGTCCCCCGCTTAGGGAAAAAGTAAACCATGTGCAGTTCGTGGAGGGGGGGGGGGGTGTCGGATCCCCCTGACTTAAGTTGAAAAATTATTAAATGTATACATGTATACTGAAGCAAATAAAATATGCCAATATGGATATGAAGATTTGATTGCTTATTCTTTATTTTGTGTATAGAAGATTCTTTTTATATTGAATATTTATCACACTATAATGATGATTTTATGAGTTTGTGCAAGCCAGACCTTTTATTTTTTTTATTTAATATGCTGAATACTATCATTTAGTAAAAAAAGTATTTCGGGGAAAAAAAGAAAATGGATCGTCCGGGATTTAAACCCGGGACCTCTCACATATAAAGCGAGAGACATACCACTACACCACGAAACCGCTTTTAACTTGCGAAAATTACATGCAAAGATGAAGTCACATACATGTATATATTCACGTTCGATATTGTCAAAATTTTACACAATGCATGGTGACTAATTTAACCTTTATTAAACAGTTTTAATAAATGTAATAAGAATATAAAGTCCGCCGAGAACCTGTTTTATACGTAATAACTCTCCTCATGCCCCTGAGCTAAAAATAGCGACATGTAATACAATAAATACTCATAAAACAAACGTGGCGGGACACTTTGAGAGGGGCGAGAGAGGTCCTAGGGATTTTTGGTATAAAATTACATTGCAAAAGCTGAAAATATTCTTGAAATATCACCCGGATAGGATAGTGTTACACACAGACAGGATGTATAAATTTACGACCTTGAACTTTGACCTTTTGACCTCAAAATCAATAGGGGTCTTCCTTAGGCTACAAAGAATCATGTAAAATTTTATTGCAAAAGCTCAAAGGGTTCCCGAGATATCGCGCGGAAACAAAAGTGTTATAACCGACAGAATTTGCGAATTTATGACCTTGACCTTTGACCTTTTGACCTCAAAATCAATAGGGTTCTTCTTTAGTCCATAGGGAGTTGCTATGCAAATTTCATTGTGAAAGCTCGTTCTCGAGATATCATGTGGAAACTAAAGCGTTACAGACAGAAAGAAAGACGGACGGACGGACTCAAATCAATATCCCCCACTTTACAAGCGGTGGACAATAAACTGAGAAAGTTTTAAATTCATCAACCACATAGTTCTAGTGCTATTGTAACAAGATGTGTTTGTGAAACACTGATGTCCCCGTATGGCAACAAAGCGAAGGTTAACCTTTCTCAAATGCAGATGAAATATGTTGGTACCTAAAGTAAGGCCTTTTCACAAGTAAATACAAATGTTAAATATATAAACCTAGCACCACCTGTTCAAGGGTTATGACCAAGGTTAACATTTTGAAAGGTAGAATAAACTCCGGGGTCGAGTTCAAAGGGTCGAAGTTTCTGGTTTCTAAAGAAAGGCCTTGTCTCAAAGATTACATATGGGAAGTATGAAAGCGCTGGCCCTTACCGTTCAAAAGTTATGGCAAATGTTAAAGTTCGTAAAAAGTTGGTCAAATTCCAAGGTCAAAGGGTCAAGTTTCTTGATATCAAAGGAAAGGGTCTTGTCACAAGAATTACATATGTGAAACATGAAAGCTCTAGCCCCTACTGTTCAAAAGTTATGGTCAATGCTAAAGTTTGTAAAAAGTAGGACAAACTCAAAGGTCAAGGTCAAAAAGTAAAATTGTTTGATATCGAATGAAAAGTCATCTCACAAAGATTACATATTTAAAGTATGAAGCCCTAGTCCTCACCGTTCAAAAGTTATGGCCAAGGATAAAGTTTTTTTTTGTAAGTTCGGAAATCTCCAAGCTCGAGGTCAAAAGCTCAAAATTATTGGTTTAATGGTTTCACATAAAAGGTCTTGCAAAAAGAATGGATATTTGAAATATAAAATTCCTAGTATCTACCGTTTAAAAATAAGGGCCATAAGAAAAGTTTTGAATTTTTTTGTAAAAATTGGTAAAACTCCAAGGTCAAATTTCAAAGTGTCAAGGTTCTGGATATTAAATGAAAGGTCTTATCACAAGGATTTAATATGTGAAGTAGGAAAGCCGTAGTTCTAACCCTTAAAAAAATATATTCAAAGTTGTATTTTAAAGGAGGTCAAACTCCAAGGTCAAGGTCAAAGGGTCTAGGTTCTTGGTACCCAACAAAGTGTCTTTTTTCAGGGATTAAATATGTGAAGCCATAGCACTTACCGTTCAAAATTTATAGCCAAGGTAAAGGTTTTTTTTATAAGTACAGTTGTCCAAGGTCAAAAGGTCAAAGTTGTTGGTATTTAATAAAAGGTATGTATACAAAAAATATATATGTCAAGTTTCAATGTCCTGTTATCTATTGTTCAATAGATAAGGCCAAAGTAAAATTTCAAATTTTTTTGTGTAAAAGCGGGTCAAACTCCAAGGTCAAAAGGTCAAATTTTGTGGTACCCAACAAAAGGTCTTGTCACAAAAAATACACATGTGAAATATAAATGCCATAGCTCCACTAAATCAAAAGTTATAGGCAAGGTTAAAGTTTTTGCGGACAAACAGACAGACAGACAGACAGGCAGGCAGACAGAGAGACAGACAGACGGACGGACACGACAAAAACTATATTCCCCCCGAAACTTCGTTTACGGGTACATTAAAATAAATTTTTGGACAAGTCGATCTTTGGTGAAACCTTAAAACTCTTTATTGACCAAGACTAATTTCCTGTAGTACCCAGTATACGTGGATCTGGAGATACAGGAAGACCTTCACCCAAACTTGTTGTCCTGGATACGGTGGAAGTAACTGTCAACGTAAGTATAGTAACAAATTGCTGTTCTTTAACAAATGACTGCAATACGTGGACTACATGTATATATGCATGGTTATATGTGTTTCTAACGACGAAATCCAAAGAAAAATTATCGATTTATTGAATTTTCATGTAGGTGTAATAAGACTTTTTTTTTTATCTTGAAATGTAAAATTTTCATCGTAATTAAAGTCTAAAATCTAGTTGCTAAATTAAATTGTAATAAAAAAAATGTGTATAATATAACCTTAAAGCTGAACATGAGTCATGACTATAAATATAGAGGATTAGGTCCTATGGACTTTTGCCAGGCGCACTGACTTTTACAGTTGACGGGAATTCTAATGATTCTTCTCTTCACTCGGGATTCAGTGAAAGCTTACATGGCTTATTTACCATGC
>NW_026926980.1:0-28981 GCF_032062105.1 Saccostrea cuccullata | reverse complement strand
GATGTGCTGAAGATATTAATATCATAAATCATTCTCAATCGGATGATGATGGTCAGTCCGGGAAAGTGTAATAAGTATGAACAGGGAATTCCTTGCTCATTTTTTGCAATGAATACTCCTTCTGCATACTTAATTATATACTTAATTTCTCTATTCAATTTCTCTCTCTGTTTGAGGTGGAATTTTACACCTGGTTTTCTAGCTCCAGATTACATCTCTCGGCATCCTCTATAATCTCATGCCTGCTATTCTTCTTTCGACCATTTCACTAATAATTTTGTTTAATTATATAACAATTAAAGACCGAGATTTTAAGCACCGCCCTTAAAATTAGCCCTGTCAATCAAGTACATGAAGGTCCATCTTTGGATGCTGGAACTTGAATGACATTTACTTACTGGTCCCTGTGTATACCTTGTACACCTTGTTTGGGACTCGTGGGGGCCTTCAAATTAACTGTTGATTCGTTGATGTTTACCGAACATGGTATAGTGAAAATTTGCTATGAACATTTTTTTTGATAATATAAGAATTAAATACACCTTTAGTATTTGAAAGGATTATAATATAATAATGTAAATTACTAAACAGTGCTGGCATAAACTTTTCTCTTTCGAATCATCTATTGGCAAAAACGTGTTGTAAATAACCAGTATCCTATATTTAACTCAACTCAACCGCACGCCCTTAAAGCTTTAGGAGGCATTTGGCCAATTTGTATCAAATCGCTTAATTGAAGGCTTGCGTTTGCATGTTTACACAAATCTAACATAATAACACTGTATTTTATCTTTTTCACACTCGCATTTCTCTATCTTCTTCGAAGCAATGTTAAAATAAACTAAACTGCGAGCATAGAAATGAATGTACCGATTGCAATATCATTTAACAGTTAACGTTACTAGTGCCTTCTCGTGTTCTTCCGAATCTTTGCCATACAAGTTTATAAATATAACTATTAGGTATATTAAATACGCTATCGAACTATTACTCTAATAATTACAATTCTGTTAGAACTTCTCATTTCATTTTAGCAGATCGTACTTTGACTCGAAATTTAGACGTTAATAAATTATAATGGATTTTAAACCAAAATATCAGAAGCGTTCAGTTAATGTAAGTGGCGTAACAGCGTGATTTTGTGGTAAAAAGCGGTAGAATTACGCCAAAAGCGGAAGGGAAGGCAGGTCTTGCCAGGAGCTAAAAAATAGAGAAACCTCTGATGAGTTTGAGGGAAACCGCATTGTTGACATAAGATAGGTCTTTGAAATGTTTAATGATGCAGCCAAAAGCCATTTTGACAAGTCCAAGCACTGCAATTTTCCAGTGTGGGAATACTTGGGATAGAGGAAATGAGGGTTTGGATGGCATGAGATTACTGTGTACAGTGCGTTATTTTCAGACAAATTACTGTAAATTATACACTAAAATTCCTACCTAAAACAAACCAGGCCCTTACCCTGTCAGTATCAACTGGAACTTTCAATTAGCCCTGCAGAACACCTCCATGGGGAATCGACGCAGTCGGGAAATGGTTGCTGTCTTGGACATTCCTCCTCCTTAACGCAGCTCCATGCAAATGACCAGCAACCAGGTCAACGCAGCCACTTTCGACCTGAATAAAAAAATGGGTAAGAAGAGACAACTGATTAAGGCCATCAACCAGGACAAAGGTCAAGAACATCCAGACTGAGGTACTGGACATTGCCATAGATGGACGCTTCAACTCGATAACCTTCGGTAGCAGCAAAAAGCCAGGCTACAATGCATCACATGCTTACGCCATTGCATGCAAGATCAACGCCAACAAACAGTATATACTTGGTGCAATAAGGCAGAATACACTTTGCTGAACCGGAACCTGGCTTTGAGGTAATGATTATGATGTTCCTTGTCCGGGGGTTATGAAGACTGCACGGCTTTATGAACTGTTCTCAACTCTTTCAGAGAACGAAATGGCTAAATCTATAGACGATGATCTGGCACCCGACAGGTTCAAGGTGAACCACGCCACAACAGACGATGATGCCCCGTCAACCCTGGGATTCAGAAATGCCATGCGCATTTTTCATCCGACTGGCAAGTTACTCGACCGGTGGACCTTACCTATGTCTGCAGAGCCCAGTTCCGAAAGTGTCACAGTGCCCACTTCAGTCCCGAGATGTTTTACTGCAAAACAAAAATGAGGTTGGACCACAGGAGAAAATTTTTTGCACAAGATGTAACGGTTCGGTGCAGCTAAGTTTACAAGAAACTCATACATACTTACACTGGAGACATCAACTTAATCTGTGGTAAACTTCCTCATATTATAGAACGTACTATCCCCTGCTACTCCAGAGACTGTTCCTAATGTAGGAATTCAGTTGTATGTGAGGGTGGATACAGACATAACTGGTGGATTTAGTCTTATTTCCTCACCCAAACAAACTGACATTCCTATCCCTGCACCTGAATGAAGATGAGAAACACTCGACCTAGATATTCATCTGATATATCTGTATACCGAATTTTATTTCAGTATGTACAACGGTTGCGAAGAAAATGAACGGAAACTGCAAATAATTGAAATTTTTCTAAGTCTAAGGAGCATAACTCTGTCAAAAATGATGCGGCTATACCAAAAACAGAATTTGACCTAGATATTCATCTGATATATCTTGTATACCAAATTTCACTTCAGTATGTTAAACGGTTGCAAAGAAAATGAACGGAAACTAAGTGGACCGACAGACAGCAGCAAAGCAATATGCCCTCCCTTCTTCGAGGCGGGGCTTAAAAATGCATTGCCCAGTACACTTATCGCAGAGAATACAGGAGAGCGGCAGTTTTTGTGCAGAGGCAACGAGTGTTTTATTGTACGAGTTGTTTGAATTAATAGTTAAGTTGCACCTAAACCGAGTCGTCTTACCACTACCTACGCGTTAACCAAAACTAGGTCATTTAGTACAATTGTATACAAGGTTTTCCTATGTGATTTAAGGTTGTGTTTTCCTCAGTGTACAAAATTCTATAAATTTCAATTTATTTAATGCCTGAATTTTGTATAAGAGATTGATTTGTTTACAATAATTTCCCCTTAATTAAACATTCCAGTACAGTCATCACCAGGTCCAGCACGATACCCAGATAAAGGTATCAAGCTACATACTTTTATCAGGGTATTGTGCTGGACCTGATCACCAGATATTGCTATATATATATCTACGTTGCTAGAATTACCTACGTGGCTTTTTTTTACTTACTTCAGGTAACATACTGTAATGTTTTAGAATTTACTAGAGTTGTTACACAGTCTGTTTATAATTGATTTGACACGTAAGCAAAGTTAGCTCGTTGAATCTCCCAGAGTTCAGTAACCTACTGACATTAATCTGAAATTGAGTCACCTACATTTCCTATTTCCAAGGCTCATAAAATATAAAATGAATTTGGTACAAAGACACTTATTTGCTTACTGATATCCTATGTAGTCAGGCTGTATATATTTGCATATTAGATAAACAATATAAAATTTATTCCGGTGTTTTTTTCAGATATATTACACATACATTCTAAACCAATTCTCATTTTTGTTCTGTTGTGGTTTATTTAAGAAAAAAGGTAAAGAAAATCTAGAATTTACAAATATTAAAGACATCAAAAAATCAAAGCAAGCACAGACAACAAGCACATGAGTCACGATCACAAAACACAATCACATTAGCAGAGATGGCTGAAATATTGTTTTAAAATATTAATTTTATCAATCAGAAAGGTTGTAGAGGCGTCCAAGCTTCTTCAGCAGTTGAGAGGTACAATGTACTAACATTCTCAAGTTTACAACAATCCTCAAGTGTCCTCCTTCCTCCTCAACAGTCACTCATCTTCTCGAAGGCTGGTATGTTTTGAAAAAAAAATTCTACTGTAATATATATAATTTATAATACAAGAGCTTAGAAATGCAAAGATTACATCAATACATTTAAAGACCAGTTTACCTATCACAAATACCAAGATCATGTACAAAGAATTTAATGTTAAATTATCTTCTTTCATCTGCTATGATCATTATGCACTAGACGACTGACATTACCGGTAAAATAAAATGAGTAGGAAATTTTTACTCACCTACCTTCCTATAAATCTTTCATGTCATGGCAATATAATCATTGGACAAAATTTACAAAAACTGCATCCAAGTTTCTTCTTCTTAAAAAACTCAATGACTTGCATAGCTTCTTTGAAACAGAAAACATATATTCTAAAAACCCCATCATACATGAATTCATCACAAACTGGTCCATATTGAATCATTCTCTGGAAACAGAAGGCATTAATTTCATCATATACACAATATTTTTTTTTTAAAACAAAACCAACAGACTTCATTTTGGGGCCCTCCATTTGTTTGAAAAGTTTGAAATCTCATTGGATAAAAAAGTCACATGACTCCAGACCTCACAATTTAATGTATAAGACCCCACAACTTAATTCTATTATTGTTATTGTCTGCCATTTTAATTTTGAAAACGCGTGGTGTATTGGATAGAGCGTCTGCTCTAGAGTTGCGAAATAAATAGATGCTTACGTCGCGGGTTCAATTCCAAGTGTGGGGTTTGGAGACCGGTCCTTCTGCTGAGACCGTCTTAACCGAGTTCCCGTATCGGAGTAGGCGCTGGCACGTAATAGCACCCTCACTGCTCAATGGCTCTGAGTGCTGAGCATAGAACAAATTTTGCATCTCTCCTCCGGCAAATGGTGGCGTCTCCATACAAGTGAAAAATTCTCGAGAGGGACATATACAAGAGACACTCAATCATCTCCCCACTGTAATCAAGCGTCTACTGGTATTTCTTAAAATGGGACACTTTCATGTTAACGTAAGTCTTAGCAACATGTAAGTAAATGATCATAAAATGAGAAGACTTGCACAATCATAAAATAATGCCAAGAGCAAAACAGTCTATATGAGATAGTTTACTAAGTCCTTACAAGTTCAATGTTAAGGTATTCAATCCCTAATAACATCACATTCAATTGAATACATAATAGATGTGTAGGTACCAAATTGTCTGTATATTTAGACGTGAGTCCCGGTCATAACTATTACCATTGATGGTTCTGTGCGGGTTGACCTTGTTGTTTCTCTAGTCGATGTTCTTACCAAAACACAATCTCCGATCTTATACTATCATATTGATCTTGCTTGTCATATAAATTCCGTTTATGCCTGTCAGTATTTCTCCTGATGTTACTTCTTGCCATCTTAAAAGCATAACAAAGCCTTTTGTTAGACTTCTAAGCATATTTTTCTCTACTTCTTACCTTTTGTGGTGAATCTTCCAAGCATCCATTGCTAGTCTGGGGTTCCACCCAAACATGAGAAAAATGAGGGGAAATTCCGTTGCTTCATGTTATGCTGCAATGTCAGCATGGACTAATGGTGAAACGAAATATGAAAGTTTACCAATCATGATTTTTTCTACTGTCTAAGTCCTTAACATTTGCAGTAGCTTTTGATTAAATCTTTGACTTGCGTATTCCCAATAGGATGGGATCTTTAAATTTGAATCCATAGCTATTAATGCTGGGATATATAATGATTCTTGCATGAAAGGAAGCTCAACACCCGCTTCTATATATCTTAAATAGGGCAAACAACATGTATCCCAATTTGCACCATAAAAAGTTGATTCAAATTCTGCAATCTCATGCAAATTTGGTATATCCTCTAGAAAATTGTAAAATACCTCTGAAATAGTTGTCAGCATAGAACCACTATTTATAGTTTTGAGAACTTCATATCTACAAATTTGGCTCTTTGTCCGTTCGTCCATTTTGATTTTTTAAAATACCTTCTTTTTTTTATCGGACACATAGCAAAACATGGACTTGTCATCTTAAAGGCGGATTACCATTATGCCAGTCGCAGTACCTAGTTCTTATCATATTGAAAAGATTTAGATGCATCTTAAACAGTATCATCTGATTATAAATTATAATATTTTTTACCTATCGCTTTTTTTTTGCCTGAATCTGTCAAGGGTTATTTGGTAAGTAAGTTGATGCACAGTTTATTACTTTCAATTAATTTTATTCACCTTACATTCTCTTTGTGGATGCAGTTCAAATTTTATTGCATTAACATGTTGTTTGCTTTGAATTTAACAGTCTGAGTGAACAGGGCATACCTATTTTACATCTAATAAATTTCGAAATTGTATTTGCAGCCGGTATCATTGATCCTAGTAAATCACAGTGTACAAAATCAAAGAAAGTGACTTGTTTAGGTTTTGATACACTCCCTTAATGCATTGTATATAACTTAAAAATGTTCTTTTGAATGATGCAACGAAAAAGAATGGAATTTACATGCTAAATATTTAGCTTCTTACGATTTTTTGACCAGCAAGGAAACCCATAAGAATAAAATTTTTATTGCCTTAGGTTGAATTGTCTGCCCGGATGTATAGAGCTGGAGAAAGCGACACGTCCTGAAGAAAATGAAGTAAAAACTCATTTCTTTGTTTAATCATAGTAAGTGAATGTATGGCAATACTTTTATTTCTTATGTTACTTGCATACTGATCTTGATGCATCTTCATGTAAAATTCATATGAAATTTATGTCAAAATCAGATGAAGTTATTACATAAATTTCACATGTCTTGTTTTTCGTGTCTTTAAAATGCAAAGAATTCACATAAAATTTATGTGTGCCACTTTTGCCTGTGTATCACAGCCACATAGCATCGTTTTTGAAATGGGGGGGGGGGGGGGGGGCGGCCAGAGAATTTGACATATCTGGAAAAAGTTGACATGCCAAATAAAAGGAAATTTTCCAAACTTGAAAATCCTATTTCTTGGAGGGGGGTGGGGTGTAGAGGCCAACATTTTTCCAATCCCAATCTCTTTCAGTAACCTTTTTTTTAACATTAATTACATCTTCCCCTTTTATGAACTTTCTGTAGTATCAAGCGGGAAGGCCAACCAGCCTTTTAATGAACATTTCCAATAGAAAAAGCAAAAGAACAAAAGTACCAAAACGGACACAATTTACACCACAGTGCCGGAAAAATGTAACATCTGTTTAAGATCTGGTGATAGGGGATTATGGGTAGGGTGTGACCAGGTCCGCTATGGGTACTGGGTGCATGACACTTGTTTAGGGTTGAAGTTAACGTCAAAGGCTATATTAAACAAAGTTCCAATATTCCTTTCATAGAAAAAAATAATAAAACTTAAATATAACGCACAAAGTCTTAAGGGTGTTGTTTGTTCTTTTCCACGTTATGAAATTTGGTAGGTTGAAAGAAATACAGACTTCTTCCAAAGTATCCAAGTTTCTACAAGTTTGCTTCCAGTGTTTCTCCTTTGGGGCTCCACTCGGTAGCCAGCTCTTTGCTTGTCTTTTCTTGGCCTCATGTATAAAATCCGCACCCTCCCCTTTACTTGGGTGGATTCAGATTCTAAATTAATTAATTTATTAAATATATACTATCAGATTAACATAGGGAGAAAAAAATCCATTTTAAAATTATATGTTCTTCATCAAAATAACCATGAAAACATCGTTACACAAGAGGCCCATGGGCCACATCGCTCACCTGAGCACTGCCGCTAGTAAAAGTATAAATTGGTTTATTATTGAAAAGGAAATTCCAAAAGTAGTCCCATGAACAACCATGGATTTTCTATCTTTGAGAAGAAGATTTTTAAAGAATTTTCCTATATATTTCCATGTAAAATTTTGGTCGGCCATTTTGGCCCCGCCCTACCCCCGGGGGTCATGATTTGAACAAACTTGATATACACTACCTGAGGATGCTTTCATATAAATATGATGAATTATGGCTTGGTCATTCTTGATAAGAAGATTTTTAAAGAATTTTCCTATATATTTCTATGTAAAACTTTGGTCGGCCATTTTGGCCCCGCCCTACCCCCGGGGGTCATGATTTGAACAAACTTGAATCTACACTACCTGAGGATGCTTCCATATAAATATGATGAATTATGGCTTGGTCATTCTTGAGAAAGAGATTTTTAAAGAATTTTCCTATATATTTCTATGTAAAACTTTGGTCGGCCATTTTGGCCCCGCCCTACCCCCGGGGGTCATGATTTGAACAAACTTGAATCTACACTACCTGAGGATGCTTCCTTATAAATATGATGAATCATGGTTCGGTCATTCTTGAGAAGAAGATTTTTAAAAAATTTTCCTATATATTTCTATGTAAAACTTTGGTCGGCCATTTTGGCCCCGCCCTACCCCCGGGGGTCATGATTTGAACAAACTTGAATCTACACTACCTAAGGATGCTACCATATAAATATGATGAATTATGGCTTGGTCATTCTTGAGAAGAAGATTTTTAAAGAATTTTCCTTTATATTTCTATGTAAAACTTTGGTCGGCCATTTTGGCCCCGCCCTACCCCCGGGGGTCATGATTTGAACAAACTTGAATCTACACTACTTGAGCATGCTTCCATATAAATATGATGAATTATGGCTTGGTCATTCTTGAGAAGAAGATTTTTAAAGAATTTTCCTAAATATTTCTATGTAAAACTTTGGTCGGCCAATTTGGCCCCGCCCTACCCCCGGGGGTCATGATTTGAACAAACTTGAATCTACACTACCTGAGGATGATTCCCCATAAGTTTCATCTTTCTTGGCACAGCGGTTCTTTAGAAGAAGATTTTTAAAATATGCCACTAAATTTTCATTAATTCCCAATTATCTCCCCTTGAATGAGGGTGTGGCCCTTCATTTGAACAAATTTGAATCCCCTTCACCCAAGGATGCTTTGTGGCAAGTTTGGTAAAAATTGGCCCGGTTCTTGAGAAGAAGTCGAAAATGTGAAAAGTTTACAGACAGACAGACAGACGGACGCCGGACAAAATGTGATCAGAAAAGCTCACTTGAGCCTTCGGCTCAGGTGAGCTAAAAATGATTTATGTAAATAAATCATTTATATATGTTGCCTTCTGTTTACTTTCATTATGCGCATAGCGGGGACTCCGGTTGATATTTATAGCAACCCGATTTACATAACTACCAAATGCGCATGCGCAGTCTAAATTTATATTTTGTTAACAGAGGCAACTTTGAGTCTATGAGAAGGTGTTTCGAAGATAACTTGAGAATAATCTGTATTTAAGAAGTCTACCACCGAGAGAATATACAGCGACAACCCGTGCACTGTCCGAGAAGTTAAAGTGATATATTATTTTGTGTTTTCGCTGTAAAACTGATAGCGTCACTTGGAAAATTCCATCTTGTGTAATGTACGGGAATAATGGCGGGACACCAGCGATCATCATAGTGTAGTTGCTCAAAAATTTGTTAACCGGGCGACCTGAACTGTATATAAACAAAAATTTGTGACCTTGTGAACAAGGTTAGTAATATCATATTTGCAATTTGAACAATATGTGATAATTACGCATTTCAAGTCCTATTCTCTTATGAACACTCGTGATGTCAACACTGTGCATCGGTGATTCCCACGTTAAGAGACTTCAATCGCATCTCAACCCACATCGTTCGAGTGCGTCAGCATACAACATAGCGGGCCTGAGCCCCGTCAACTATTACGGAATTAGTGGAGGACTAGTAGCTTGCGATCGTCACTTGGCTTTGTTAACTTCTGCTGTGAGACAATACAAACCGCATCACCTCATTGTGTGTCTAGGAGGTAACGATTTGGATGTTAACGATTTAGAATGGAGCGCAGAGTGTGTGGTTTCAAAACTTGTTTCATTCCTAACGCAGCTAAGGAACCGATTCTTGTTAAAAACTGTAACTGTCCTCAGCTTTTTTCCTAGACAAAGAACTAGGTCCATTCCGCCTGACAGTTACAGGTTTAGAGTTGAGGAAACAAACAGCCTACTACAGGACTATTGTAAAAATCACCAGTTGACTTTCTGAAGGTTAAGAGGATTCTCTGTGACGGTGTCCATCTTAATTACTACGGCTCCCAGAAACTGATAAGACAATTAAGGGGAATTCTCCTCGCTCATTGCCATTCACGTTGTTAATTCCTGTTATTTAGAGGTTAGAAGACAGGGGCTTCTAACTTTGTTTTCATTTATTGCTAGAGTCTTAATTTTTTATGAATGTATCATAATAACTGGCACGTGACTTAGGGGTTCATTATGTCTTCGCAGGTAGAATTAAGAGATGTAACCATTACAATCTTTAATTACTACTAAACAGCTATAATAATCATGCAATGAGACAAAATACCTAAATCATCTTTGATACATTTATGCTAATTGTTTTGTCTGACATTCTTTTTCAGTACTTGATCATCAAGGTACAATTGTCTACCAAGCATTCATATCTTGAATATTTGGTTTGAAAAAGGTAATATCTAACTCAGCCATTAGTCGGCATAAAATCTTTTAGTCTATTGCAACAATCTCTTTAAGGTTTCGTCAAAGATCAATCTGTCTAAAAAAATATTTTAACAATAGCTTCAAAACTATGTGTGGTATAAAGTCAAAATGTTTACAGTTTATATACATATCAATGATTAATAGATAGAAAGTATCACTTGATAACAAATATTTTAAAAAAGATATTTTTTGAGAAAAAATGTATCAGAAAATGTGCATATTTAAAGAAAAATGTACCTGCTTAATTATGTCCTTTTTGTGAAAACCATCATTGCAGATATGATATATGTTTATCATTGAAAGGCAAGTTGGACGTGAATGGTCTCTGAAAGGCTGTTATTAAAAGCATGACATGTATTAAGACAAAGGCCCTATAGAATTCGCCATTTGCAATGTACTTTCACTTTCAAGTCTTAACATTTGGACAAATTAAACAGGGAAAACAACTTTCCAGAGGCTATCCAAGTCCAACTTGCCCTTCATTGATAAACATATTTTGTTTCTGCTATGATGGTTTTCACTAAGAGCATGGAATTAATTAGGTGTATTTTTTGAAAATATATGCATTTTTAAAAAGAATTTTTCTCAATTTATATTTTTCCAAGTATTTTTTATATCAAGTGATACTTTCTATCTGTTAATCAATGAATAATTTATAAACTGTAAAAGTTTTAACTTTATACCTCACATAGTTTTGGGGCTATGGCAAAAATAAATTTTTGGACATGTTGACCTTTGACGAAACCTTAATAGCTAGTTAAATGGATATGCTCTGCATATACCCGACAGCTATGACACAATAATTTCATGTCTGTTTGTTGTCATGACAGTTTTTTTTATAGCTTCAAGCATATTACACAAGCTCAAAGCATATTTTACTAGCTTTAAGCATTATATTACTAGCCCAAGCTTTTAGCTTGGAGCTTTATTAGCTCAAAGCATGTTTCACCAACTCTGTTGGTAAAAATTATAAGGTTGGGGACCTCACTAGCTCAAAGCATATAATTATTAGCTCTAAGCATTTCCCCAACCAATACAGCATAAGTTTATGTTATGCATTCTCATTTCCTAATTTCCCCCCCTATTTAGCATGGCTTCCAGACCAAAAAGGAAGAGGGCGAACAAAACTGACAGACCAGCAACAATTACAACGGTGACAAGCCCAGAGCCAGCATTGCCATCTCCAGACGTTGAAGGAATGGTGAGGGCATGTATGACAGCGTTAATTCCCTCAATTGAGAAAACCTGCCGTGACATCATCACACAACACACATCAGTGCCGGCACAAACTACGAGCTCAGAAGCCACTACCTCAGCCACCACGTCCACACCAGCAAAGGAGACCACTACTGAGAGAAGCGAACAGCAGCCCGGACAATCGCTCCTCCAAGAGATAACAGGTATCTCATCATCTGTAGACACAAATGAAACCCCAAAGCCCAAACAAACATCAGCAACAATTCTTACCCTGGGTGTGGATGATAATACCCGATCAAAAATTTATGCTGGAGAGTATATCAAATTCTCTACGTTGTTGCCCTCTGATTCGAGCTCGCCCACCACAAACAAGTATACTTCAGTAGATCAAGATTGGCAACTGATTTTTCTTAAATCAAATGAAAAAGATCCCATCAAAACAATTTCTCACTGTCATTTATTATATATTGTAATAAATGACCTATTCTAATCTTATAAGGGTGTTTCTGGTGTTTTTATTATATGGAGGCAGACAGGTATAAAGAATTTATTAGTGCAGTGCTAGGTTCTTTATATGAACTGTGCTCTTTACGTGCAGCAGTGCATATCTTACGGGTGAAAGATTCGTGGTCCTCAAGGTTAGGGGTGGGACGATACACACATCTTGCGATACGATACGCATCTCGATATATTGGCACGATACGATACGTATCTCGATATTATGATAAATTATAAAACTATTCCAAATAAGTATTTTATTTTTCTTGTCTAAACATTAAATCAACAAATTTTCTACATCAAATCCTGTTAACTTTGCTTTGAAATTAATACTTGAAAATTATCAATTTCATTAACTAAAACTGTACAAAACAATGATACATGTACATACTATTATTACTATTCAGAATTTGTTTACAAGTAGTTGTGTATTTCATCAGAGAACACGGAATAAAAATTAATTTAAAAACATCGATCATATTTTCATTATTATTAAATCATTGCTGAAAGTGTGTCGCCAAGTTGAGATTACAAAAAAAGTACGAGATAGAGTAAACAATTTATAATATAAAATGTTCTGGAAACGATATTTTCTGTGTATAGAACGCATTTCATACTGAACTTTTCTTGTCCAATCTCCCGAGCCTGCTTAAAAGTGAAAAACGTTTTACCCCTAATCAACAACTTATTAGTTCTAAAGTGTGTCTTCAATATCAAAATAATCTCTTCACTTCGTACAAGCCGCCATTTTCAAAGGACAGGTACTTTCATTTTCAATTTTTGGATGGGTCGTTCGTGTATCGTTTCGTTCCGATGTTTGAATGCTTGTATCGTAAACCGTCTCTTGGAGGAAAATATCGGAGTATCGGTATATCGTCCAACCCCTACTCAAGGTATTGTCGAATTTCAACAGGTGCACACACTCGCATCATCAAGTCCAGCATTTCAATCTGCTGGGAACTAGTTTTACTTACACCGAAGTAAAATGGGCAAAATTTTATCATAGATGCCATTATAACATCACTGTTATTTCTTCTGACTCCAGCATTCTTATGATGAAGCAATACGCATCTATTTTATTTTTGCTTTTCTCACTAAGTTTCATTTTCTTGTTGTTTACCAATAGTGATGAAACAGCGTCCTCTGTCGATGTTAACCCGGGGCGTTGTTGGAAACATATAATGGCTAACCTGTTCTTTACGAAGTTTTCTCTTAAAGACCTAAACTTTTCATCATATAAATTGAAAACATTCATTAGCGCTGATATGTGTTCTGAAATTTCAATGTTCTAAAACCAGTTTCTTAGAGAAAATTCATTTTTTATTTGTAGATCGGTGCAAGGGTTTGGGAAAATATGGATGATAGTCGTTATAACACTAAGTATGGCTTTGGCATCATACCTCACTCTCCCATTTCTTGCTAACACTTGGTTATTATCGAAAAAAATAATAATGTCATTTTGTGAAGGTATGATGATAGGAAGTGTAGAGTGTTCTTCTATCCAGTTTAATAAAGATAAATAGCTTCCTGCGGGGTGGGCGCCAGAATAAAGGTTGCAAACAGTCTTGCTATTCGAGATGTAATAAGTCAATAAATTAACACTAAATGAAAATGGCATGATGACATTGCCCGGAACAAGAGCATATAAATGTTCTATGGCAAAAATTACTTTAAGTTTTTCCGCCACAGACATTTCACTATACTTTTTGCCACACAGAATAAAAGATATTTAAACATTGTTTCTGTCATTAACCCTGCAGCTGTTACTGATGCCGGCCAAGAGAGGAAACCTATTATACAAAAAAATCATATAAATAATACATCTAGTTAAAAAAAATGATTCAATTTATTACTGGTATTTAGAACTATAGATTTGCTCTAGTTTCTTTTAACTGGTTTTTAACTGGTTTACACAAGCTCATGTTTACTGACAGATGGACATACATGGTGAGATTCCAATATTATATGAAGATTACACAATTTATTTTTTTCTAATGCAAAAATGAAAGCATTATTTTGTTTACTATTTTCAAAATCAATATTTTGTTCCAATTGAATTCACAGTGTGATGTAGAATGACACACTGACCGATAACTTCATCATGCTCATAGATGTCCTCAGTGGTTGATCCTTGTGATCTTCAGGAGGCTGGAGGGTCAACAAATTAATCCCAAATTAACCACCAGATTTAAATTACTTTTTTTACACAAGGTATCTTTAGCTGTCAACTATCATTTGACAAAGAAAAAATTCATATATTTTAGTTTTAGAATTTCATCATTTTGTATATACGAAGCTCTCCTTTTAAAGGAGATTGAAATAGTCTAAAAATGGCTGCCACCCCCTAGCCTCGTTAATTTGGGACGCATTTCTAAAATGAGATAAATACTGTTGTACGTCACTACATGAAAACTAGTATAACTAGTATTAGTGAATTAACAAATAAAAAAAACAATACACGCAGTTTAAAAAAGAATGTATTTATACTTGCTTAATTACAACTATTAAATACTTACAAGGCTTGGGGTCAATTACTTTGAAATGTAATTAATTACTTTCAAATACATTGATAATTTTGTCAATTACTTGCAATTACAATAACATTGATTTTTTCAAATGTAATTAATTACTTTCAAATACTTTGACAAATGTAATTAAATACATTTCAATTACTTCAAGTTTTATTTTTATTAAAAAAAAAAGAAGATTTTTTTAAATAAGATCTTTTCTATAGCGATCGAATTCGAACTTTCATTCAGTGTTTTTGTTCTTGGGTATGATAGGGGTTCACACCTGGTCAAAATTAGATATTTACCTTATAATGAGTGTGACACACTGTATAAACAAATTAAACATTATGAGGCAATTAATTACAAGCCCATGCTACACCAGTGTGGTGTATGGCAAGATTTTTTTGTTACTTTCTCAAATCCATATTTTTGAAGGAAATAAATAATATCTATCACAATTCCATTCATTATTTTCTATATTAAAATGAATAGAATACAGGTAAATCTAAAAGGGGATGTAGTTAGTCTAATTACTGTAAAACAAATTAACTATCTAAACAATCATTGTTATTTGCAGGTGGGAATAGGGAGAACTGATATTTATAAAACATGGGAATAGGTAATATAAACTCACCAGTATAAAACTATGTATCAGTATAAGACACCTTTTTAAATATAAACTTTCATTTTGAAAAAAAGTAATTGAAATGTAATTGAAAAGTAATTGAAAATACATGGCCTTTTTTGAAATGTATTTAAATACATTCAATTACTTGTAATTGAAGGCTCGCTCAAATACAAATTACTTCCAATTACTATCAAAAATGTAATTAATTACACTTAATTACAATTACTTTATTCAATTACCCCATCCCTGATACTTACTACTTAAATACTATGTACTTATAAATAATAATAATAATTATTTAAGGACTAATATTATGACATCCATTTCTTAAAACTGGTCTACTAACTATTGTTACTGTCAGATGGAAAGATATGTTGAGATTTCAACATCATGTAATTGCTGATTATCATCTGAAAATTACACAATTGATTTTTTTCTGCAAGCATTTTGCCCTATTAAATTACTTATTTAGAGTACACTGCCACACTGACCTACAACCTCATGGTGTTCATAGATGGCTTCTCCTGGTACAGTGACAGTGGTTGATCCTCTTGATCGTAATTATACCCCCCGCGTGAAAAGCGGGAGGGTATATAGTGATCGGGATTTCCGTACGTCTGTCCGTCCGTCCGTCTGTTACGCTTTTTCTCTTATCCGCAACTCCTCTTATACTACTGAGTGAAATTTAATGAAACTTTCACAGAATCTTTATTACATATTGCCATTGTGCACCTCCTATTTTACTTTTTTCGACACGTATTTTACGTTTCCCAGAGCAAAACATGGACATTGCCATTTTTTGTTTACCTATGGCGTCACATAATAGAAGCTTCTGGATAACATTTGATTGGACGAGTTATTCCTCTTTACACGTTACCGTAAAACAATATATAGCAACACATCGACATTATGGGAGGCGGGGGTTATCATTTAGTGAGCTCATGGCTCACAGTACCTCTAGTTTAGGATGCATTTCTAAAATTAGATAAATAATGTTGTATAACTTGTATCTCATCAAATTGTCATATTTGGTACTTTTGTTCTCTCTCTCTCTCTGTAAAACAGAGATAATTACAGGGTCATATAATACTTGATATCAAATTTCCTACATTTCCTTATAACAAATATGTTATATCCTGTTGTCTTTGTGGGTCATCTCAATAGACTGCCACATGTGTTTGTTTACATCACTTATTTTACAAAACCATAAATGTACAAGTGCTCTATTCCATGAGTTAATATAATATGCACACACACACATAAATTTGGGGTTACAGCTGTGTAATGCAACTTTAAACACATGTGTTACAGTTTTGGTGTGCTATTTGCTTACTTTTCAGTGTGTCCTTGCTTGTCAGTTCTTGTCCACTTGTACTCGTTAATGACCATTCGTTTACTACTAATAAAATAATGAACAGTATTATATTAACACTTAACAAATATTCACACTTGGAAATTTCACACGGTTAAATCAACTAATAATCAATTACCTCCACGTTGTGTTGATTGACTGTAATTGGGACGCTCATCAATCACACGAAATGGATCTGCAAAAAAAAAGGTAGATCTAGTAAGAACTTGAACACAACACCAGGTATTTTCAAAATGGGTGACGAGTGGCGACTCAACATATACAAAACATTTCTCGTCTCTAGAATATGTACCTGTACAAAGTCGGTAGTAGGGATTTTGAAAATATAAATAACACAATTAAGATTTCAATGTCTATGATTAAGAGAGCATATCAACAGTTAGCCTACTTTGAAGTGTTCCCTCAAGTTATGTAGTCGAGGATGTTCCGGATAACGAACCCGATGATATTGTTTGTCCCAAATACCACAGGTCCGAGACCAGTAAAGTTAAATTGGGGACGAGTAAATTTGAAAAATAAAATAAGTTTGATAAGGTTTATGATGCCATTGACTAAATGTGTTGAAATATTACTTACCGCTTAATCTATTCGGAGCGTGAATTCTGACATCTTTGGGATCACCGATGATAGTGAACTTGCTAATGTAACATCCTGTCACATACACGTCTCTGACTTCAGATGACCGAACGGTTATTTCTCTGCATTCGGGAAACATACATTTTCTCACTGGGTTGCCAAATGCCGAGGTAAATAGCCTGATTAATCCTAATAAGGGAAGACCTCCGCGTTTCTCCATCTTGGGCGGGCGAACACGTGGCATTTGGGCACAAGGGTTGACCAATGAAAATTACGGTTACATCATCTTGCATCAATTTAGGTGATATCATGTACCCGCATCGTGTTCCATGCTTATGAAATAATTATTACCAGGGGCGGATTAAGAAAAATATTGATTGATTGATAAAAAGGAGAGAGAGAAAAAAAAGATGTTACGTATGCTAAAAAATATGTTAGTTTGTTGGTTTTTTTTTTATTTTCTTATTTCAATCAATCATTATAAATATGCAAATACAAACATAAGAAAATATGAGAAAGTGTGTCAGTACATCAATGGGGAACAATTTTTCCCAGTGTATTCTTTCATGACTGAATGTACATAGATTTAGAGTATATGCATTTATGTGGGTTAATTAATTTCTCGAGTCCAGTCTTAAAAAAAAGATTCATGCATGCGTTACACTCGTGAGAAATATACACGTTATGTTTAATACACAGATGATTACGAGTGTCATCTTGTCTTTTGCGCAGATGTGTCACGATCTGGCGCCTTTTTTTGAAGGAGAATAAAATTACCGGGTGTGCTAAATTCTGATAGCACTATTTTGAATTGACTCTGTCTTATAAGCAATGCAAACGATGTGAAATTTATACTGTTAAGTATATATCTACGTCGTACGTACTGAGTGCATACACTGCATGTCAAAATTTGATTGGAAAATGCTTACATGTAATAGTATGTATTTTAGCATGAAATAAACAGAGCATTACAAAAAAGTTAGATTTTTAGATGCATCATAAATATCCTCAAAACCATGGGTACTGAAATAAAAACCTGATTAGTACTAATTTATATTTCTTCTTACAATGTTTAAAGTAAAAATCCTTACATGGTTGAACTTGAACAATAGTATCATTAAAAAAAATATATATAGATATATATATATATATTTTTTTGGTATTAGTGAGTATGCAGATTTTGATGCACTGTTGGACAGTCTGTGCGACACTCCATTACAGTAAGTGTTATACGATGTCATAAATATACAGAACTTAGAATATCCCCTATTATGATAGTATCATACAAAACGGACTTGAATGATTCGTTCTTATTACTTTTTTCATCCTTGCACAATAATAAAAAACATTAATTTTGTTGCTGTTGTTGTTGAACCAGATTGATTTTAGTATTGATTTTTTCTGATTTTTTTTTATTTTAGTTCCCGTTATTAATGTTTTGTTAAACAATATTTCACTTTTTTATTAAATTTTCTCTCACTTTTTTAAGACCTCCTTGCTTTCCTCTACCAACACCTCTACAGATGTCTGAAAAATCCACTCCAGCGGTCCCAAGGAAAGAGTCCTCTGTTTTAAAGACCCTGCTTACGACCCCGTCCCTTCAAAATGTAAAGGAATCATCCCTTCCTAAAAATAGGAATGCCAACAAGGTCCTCACATCCTCAGGGTCTGCTGAGAACTTGCCTTCAGCATCCAAGACGAACTCAAAGAGGAATGAAGAGAACTCCATCCTCACTACTTTTAGGTAAGTCAATTAAAATAATTTTGAAGTATAAATTTTTTACAATGTGCGTCTCCTTTTCATACTCCAGGTTTGCACAGTATTTTTGATTCTTTTTTTCTTTTAAAGAAAAAACGACCCAAAGAAGTTTCAGAATCTGGAAAATCGTTTCACGGACCCGAAAATAACCAAAACCAGAGAATTTCAACTGTTGAAATCCTTACAAAAAAGGATTTTAGAAGACATGCAACAGAGCGAAATTATTGTGAACTATCTTGCCGACAAGTATGACAATGGACCAGAGAAAAAACGTGTTAAGTTTTCTTCTCTACACTGAAAAACTCTAACGTTCATGACACAAGGTTCAGTAAAAGAGGATTTGAATATAAAATATATCTATTTGTAAATTTTCACAGACAAATACGCAGATGAACCTGAGAAGAAGCGGGTCAAGTTTGATTCCCTTCGAAAAGCTCTAAGCTCAATCGCTTGTACCATTTCGTGTGATATGAACAATATCAACAAAGTAAACATTTGTTGTAAATATTTCTTGTGAAATGAACAAAAGGGTATAAACCTTTATTTTTCATGTACTTAAATAAGGAATAATATGATAAGTCTACAGATGTTTTACAATATATACAGTCCTGTTTATGCATGTATTGAGTCATTATAAAATTATAATTACAAACAGTACGATTTTTTCTTGTTATATTATATTTCTAATATACTCATGGTCCAAGGATTATGAAACGACTTAGACTCCAGTCAAAATTTTCGATCTTTTGTAAAAATTTTATAATTTATGAATTAAATGTAACATACACTGAAAATAGCAATTTAAAGATGTAAAACTGTAAGTTAGCTTTTTTTTTTCTTCGAGACTGTTCTTTCTCTAAAGAAGGTTATCACCTAGGATTTTGACCAAAGCTTAAAATGTTTCATGTTCCTTAGACCTGGTATAATTAATACCCCTACTTGGACTTGTTTTTAAAAACTAAATGAAAAATACACGTACCTTCAGAAGGAAAAAATAAAGTGCCACGCCACAGCATGATACGCCCGTCAAAAAATTACAATTATCTTAAACAATTAAAAGTGCAAGAAAATCATGTCAACCTTGATTTTAAGATTTCCATGATTTTTCAACTCCTTAAAAAATGTGTTTATCCATCTCCTGTGGTGCAGGCATAAATTATATAACAAATATTGCATCATTCATAGATTTCTATACCTTGCCAAATGCCTATCATATTAAACAATATCAAATTAGTCTTCACAACTTAATCTATACCTAATTAATTTTGAAAATAAAAGGCTGGCCATCAAATATAAACTGACCAACAGTTCTTCTGTCTAATTCCCAAAGGATACACTGTCAGTTAAGATAATGCTCTGAAGAAATGATTGAGACAGCTATAGCCTTGCTACATTGAACACATTAATTAATCTTTAACTGGATGCTTGTCTACTCATTACTCCCAAGAGATTATTGGATCTGCACTATCTACCATAAAGCATTTTTAAAACATATAAAACCTCAATGATTTTTTTGTTAGATTTAATGGCAGACAGGTTTTAATATGCAATTCATATGGACATGCTGATTCCACCCCACCCCCATAAAATTAGTTTTGTAAAGTTCATAATATTATGTAATATCAAAATAGTTTATTATGCAAAATCAAATTAGTTTTATTTACTTCTCATCAAATTCATTATAAAACTTATGCTAGCCAACAAGAGCTATTTTTAATCCAACAGGATTACCCATTTGGCCCAATACTCAAGGGATATAGATAGCACCGATGCTCTTCCTCACACTAAACTCATTAATTTCTCTCTCTCTAATTTGACATGCAATTTTCTGTTATCAAAATTCTTCTTGACCAGTGCTTGATAATTAAACTCATGGGAATGGTGGAATTTCTTTAACATACATTACATTTGTTAAAGATTGCTGTCAAGTATATGCTAAAAAAAAAATAAGTATTTTCTTGATTTAACATTTTTCTAATAAGAATAGTGCAATACTTTTACATTTTTTGGAGTGTGTAAATGAAGAGAAAAAAAGACATTTTTTTTTTTAATTTCACTTAAATTAAAGGTCACAGTGACCTTGAAATAGGTCGCGACACACCCTCTACCTAAGTGCATAAAGTGGCCAAGTTTGATGATTCTAAGTCTAATAGTTTTCTAGTTATGGACCGGACAGGATTTTTCCATATTTGGCTATAACTTTTTAATTATAGGTCAGAGCGACCTAATTTTTGTGCGCGACACACCTTCTACCCAAGATGTATCAGCTGACAAAGTTTGGTAACTCTAGGCCTTATAGTATTCAAGTTATGAGCCGGACACGAGAAAAGCTAACAGACGGACGGACGGACAGACGGACAGACAGACGGACATGAAGCCTATAACATAATACGTCCCGTCTTAAGACGGGCGTATAAAAATCTTCAGTTATTATTCCAGCGATTTTCCACTTGTATTACTTTGTGGTATATGCCGTAAATTTTTATATAGGAAAATATCAAGGTGACCTCCTGAAGGTGACCTAAGCCTGTTCTAATTTTCAGGGTGACTCCAGGCTGTTAGTGACCTCAAAATTATCCAGGTGACCTTAATCATGAGCTGAATGATGAGATTGGTGACTCCAAACGGATGACCTCAAACTGACCCATATATCAGAGTGACCCGGTTATCAAGGTGCCCACAAGGTTACCTATATATTAAGGTGACCTCATTAGCCTCAAGGTGACCCTGTTATGGTAAACCAAATTTTGAGGTGCCCTCAGACAGTTTTGATGACTAATGTTAGTGCCCCTAGACTGTTTTGACCTCAGACAGTTGTGACCTTGTATTGAGAACATGACCTACTTTATGACCTTGTCCTTGACCTAGTACTCTTGATCTGACCTATTTTTTGACCTTGACCTATTTCAATGACGTCATTGCCTCAGAGACTACAGACTACACCCCTCACTACTGTTTATAAAAAGGGAACACTTTAAATTGTCCCTGTCCGCATCTATCAATGTGTTCAATGAGTTTGATCGTAGGGTACTCAGGAACTTGAATATGCTGTTTATGCACGCGAATTCTGGCCCTCAATGTGGTCCCCGTTTCAACGATGTAGAATTGGTTGCATCCTCTGCAAGTAATAACATGTTTTAAATTTTTGGACTCGCATATATATGAATATCTATTTATATGATATATATATTTATTTATTTATTTTAAAAAAACAAACAAATACCGAAGTTTTTCTTTAATTGACATTTGGGTTAAGATTTAATTTTTCTTTTTCTTTTTAAAAAAACAAAATAGGAAATGGTTTTTCAATGTCCATATTGTCCAAGAAGGTCTGAAAATGAGGAAGCTTTCCGATTTCATTAATATACTCATGAAAGAACGGAAGAATTACATATCCTCATACCGGCGAAATTACGACGAATTGTCGAAGAATAAGAAGAAAACGACGACAATGAAGAAGTTTTATTTATTCAAACATGTCAGTGGTGGCGTATTTCACGACAATAATGAACTTTCTCGATTTCACGAAGAACTGCATCAAACAGGGACAGGGCTTTCAGCGACAGAAGAAAAAGACATTTCTTATACCTTTCGTAAAGTGAACGAAAACACGCTCAAAACAAACAACGCCGTTGATCGGCATTACGTCGTGAAATTAAATTCTGACATTTTCGGGTAAAAAGAAGAAAAAGAGATGTTCAAGATAAGCTTTCAAAGATGTCTGGTGCCACATTACAAGACGCTACGCAAGATCTAAGGGTCGAAAGTGACTTGATTCTTGTCAACGTCCACTCAGACTCTGAATACACCTATTATTGCCCCTTTGCGGAAAATTGGGAATATGACACCACAGGTCATTCTTGATCATATAAACCACATTCTAACCAGTCATGAAGATATGCCCATAGATGAATGTTTTTTTTTTCATTTAGATATTGGTACTGTGTAGGTGCCTATTTGTAAGTTGTGTGAGTTTTCAGATACTGGGAAAAGAGGGATAACTCTTATTTTTTTGGAAAACCCATCTTGATTTTGATTTATATACAGGCGGACGTGGACGAGCCATACAGTGACTTCATGGACCTAAAAGTTCAACTAAGACAAAAAGGTCTGTTATTACCATTAATAACGAGGACGGAACCTGCATGGCGTGTGCAATAACTATGGCATTTGCCAAAGCCAATCATATTATCACAAAAGAATGGCATTCCTTCATTGACGGGGATGGTGAGCGTAATTTGGAAACATGAAAAAGTATCTGAATGGTATTATTCCAAAATGCGACATCACCAGGATCCAGCACAATGGCAGACTAAACTCACTACAGATCGCCGCCTAGCAGTTTCGGATATAAATGCTTTTGAAGAAGTTCTAAATCAAATATGGCGTTACAACAAGAATTAAATTATTAAAATTTCAATTAATTTAAGTAAACAAGGTTTGTTTTTAATTTAAAGGTTATCATTGGGAAAAAACCACCATAAGAGTCCACCAAGACATTCAATATCCATGACATGATCTTGATGGACATTCCAAAATATGCCGGAGAGTGGCCGCAACTATGCGAGGTTCAGACTAACAACAACGATGTCATGTCCAAAACGACAAAATGGAGATCCAGGTTCCTGTACAAGAAGGATAAAAGGTTCAAGGGGGAGAACAGAACCATGGACGGCGACAATTTCATCTCAGCAGATTTGGTCCACCGGCTTTCGTCTGACACCATCAATTTCTGTTCTTTAATAAATCAAATTGAATTTGGGAAAACTATAAGATATTAAAAAAAAACCCTCACCTTCTTTAAGCTATGGACAATGCTGACATGAGCAAATTTGTGCTACCCCTTTATATTAAAGTTTAACTGATTACTTTATTACAGTTAATTACAATAAACCCTAACCATTTTTTTTAATAACTTGAAACACTGAGGTTTTAGAGCAATAATCAGGCACTAAGCAATTTTAAAAGTATGTATGTTAAGGGGGGGGGGCATAGCAAGTGTAAATTAAAAAAAATACCAAACCTTTGATAAGCATTAGTCGGATTGAAGACAGACATGGTACATGTATTTTCAACAGAAAAAAATGAATACAATATCATGGAGTGGTTTGATGTTACTACAACGGAAAGTGGATGGGGTGATGACTGCATTTTAAAACTAAGAATTAAAGATTTCTGAATATCCTAACCACCTCCAATGTTTTAAAGGTGAATGATAACATTGTCATTGAAGGAAACGAAAAATCATTATATCCAATTAGAGAAAATTTTCTACAAACTATGGAGACACTAAAAAATGTCCGTACGTTGTATATGTTTTTTCTGTCAACACAATGAATCCTACATGGAGAAACCGCGTTTAATGCCCAATGGGGTCGACTTTTTGAGAAGTTGTAACAATTACTGAGTACCCCTCTCAGTCGCCTCACTCACCACCAGAATACAACACAGGATTTTATACCGCTGCAACAACAACCACTGAGTACCCCTCTCGGTCACCTCGGGCATCACTAGAATGCAACACAGGTATTAATACCGCCGGAACAAGAACTACTGAGTACCCCTCTCGGTCGCCTCAGTCATCACTAGAATGCAACACAGGTATTAATACCGCCGAAACAAGAACTAGTGAGTACCCCTCTCCGTCACCTCAGGCATTACCAGAATGCAGCTCTGGACTGAATACCGCCAAAAATAACAAATAGCGGGTGCCCCCCTCAGTCGCCAGATTACTCGCCCCAATCGCCTGAATATAAGACTGTGAATTTTGTACGTTTAGCCTGTAGTGTCAATGACAATTCATTCAACTTGTTTTCTTAATATTAATTAATTCCATCAGTTTAAGCTATAGCTTAGGGAAAATGTATACTGGTGTCTCATTATATCGCGGTACTTAAAACTTTGATATAATGAGAATCGAGCATATATAATTTTTTCTAAAAATTAAATATTTCAAATAGATACTCATTATTCATTATATGTATATATATATATATATATATATATATATATGAACAATTTATAGATTTTTCCAATAATATTTTATATACATACTCCCCAACAAATCGTGACATCATTTATCATCAAATTAAGACATTAGGACACTTTCATGAGCAGAAAGGATGGTGATGCGCGATTGTGAGACACTGACGAAATATGTATGATTGCATATTTCATTTTGAATAAATTTTATTGTCTGAAGATCAAAAAACAGTTTATTTTAGATATAAATTGAATACTTGATAAATGCGAAAGAAAAAATATTCTCTCTATAAAAAAGCCTTGAAAAATTCTGTTTCTTCACAAACTGTTATCGAAGTTTGTTTTTTTTTAACTGGAAATGGCTACCTCTACAATTCACTTTCAGCAGTTTGATATGATAGCATTGGCAGGGGATCGGGAAACTCCCAAGTTTGTTATAAAGGAAAGTGAGCACTACAGACGGGGCATTACGCTGTTAAGCTGTCGGTTTTTAAGGGAAAGGTGTATATGCACATATAAGGTAAGATTATGTTGAATATCTAAAGTTTAAATGATTTTGAAAAATTCGGCTGTACATAATATTAAGTTTTGCCTGTTCTTTAGAAAGGTCTATATTCACACACAGGATAAAACTAATCTTCTTCTTTTTCTCTAAATGTTGAAGATCAAGGAAGTAAATCTGTTTCCAAAAAAATCTTAAAATAAATTGGTGGATCTCGTAAATCTAATTTTTTTTACAGACAATCATAAGGGGAAGAAAGTTTCACTCCCAATACATGTTTCTGAATCAATTTGGGGAAGTAGAGAAGAGATAAGGGCAATCTCTGACGTACTCATAAATCTAGCATGCCCGCCAAGCCCATCCATGGTTTGTAATTTTTTGCTTTACAATTTTGTTCCCTTTAATTTTAAATAGGGGATATTATATTATATTGAAAATGAATAACTTAAGAAGCAAACAATATGTTTTAAATGACCATTGCACCGCGTAGGAAAAGAAAGGTAGAATTAAAGAGAAGAGTTATTCTATTAGACGAGAGCGACGAGGAGCTCATCATCTGATTGAAATAAATTCATGGAATACAAAGTTTGTCCTTGTCATTAATTTACAATTTTAAAAAGTCCATAAGAGTAGCTTTCAACACCAAGTGGTGCAAACAAGTATCGCTTATCATCTAATGGTGAGAGTGATACATGTGTATTTGTTGACAGATTTGAATTACATTATGAAAAATTTTTTGAAAAAAAATTTAAAAATAAATAAGTAAAATAAATAAATGTGAAAATGTATTTACGCGTCTTGTCAAATACCAGAGAGTCCACAGGATCTGAGTCGTTGACATTACTATTTGACGTCTCGGGTGCAGGATGGGGGTTGATACATACATATCTAAGTCTTGCGTCTCGGGTGCAGGGTGGGGGTTGATACATACATATCTAAGTCTTGAAAACAGTGTTAATAGAATCATTAGTTGTGTTAGAAAATTATCACACATGGTCCCAGCAAAGAAACCAGAAGTCTCTGTCGAGACTGAAGCTCTACTGGCTTGTACTTATAGCATAGGAAGAGAAAAGTAGCAGTTGGGAATTGAAACTTTACACTAGCAAAAAAGAGAATAATGATCCTTGAAGTTTCTTTATGTTCTTAGTGTAGTTTACTTGCATGCCACATTATATTATACTCAGACTAAAACTGTATTTGAAGTAGCATTTTGAGAGTAACAGAAATTGCTCTCTTTATTAACCAAGGTAATAATGTTCATTGAAGTAAAAAACGGATATAAAGAATTATGTACCTTAGTGTAGTCTACTTGTGTGCCAAGTTATATTGAAATCAGACCAAAACTGTAGGAGAAGTAGCATTTTGAAAGAATTTCACAGAAATTTATATTTTTAGTAACAACGCCTACACCATTCGTCGAAATCAAAAACCGACACACAGAATTATGTATCTTAGTGTAGTCTACTTGTGTGCCATGTTATATTGAAATCAGATCAAAACTGTAGGAGGAGTAGCATTTTGAAAGAATTTCATAGAAATTTCTATTTTTAGTAACAACCGATACACAGAATTATGTATCTTAGTGTAGTCTACTTGTGTGCCAAGTTATATTGAAATCATACCAAAACTGTAGGAGGAGTAATATTTTGAAAGAATTTCACAGAAATTTCTATTTTTAGTAACAACGCCAACACCATTCGTCGAAATCAAAATCCGATACACAGAATTAGTGTAGTCTACTTATATGCCAAGTTATATTGAAATCAGATCAAAACTGTAGGAGGAGTAGCATTTTGAAAAATTGTTTACAGACAGACAGACAGACGGACGGACGAACGCCGGACGCATTACTATCGCATAAGCTCTTCTGGTCTCTGACCAGTAGAGCTAAAAAACAGGATCCTAGTGTTAATTGCTAAAGAGAAATTGCCTCTTTGTCTGTATTAAATTCTGGTGTAACGAATAATGAGTCGGTGACATAATATGGTGTGCTGTTATGGGTTGTGTTTGTTTCGGTGGTGGAAAAAAAGATGAATATTTGGAAAAGCTTATGAGTCGTGCGTGTGAATGGAATATCACTGTGAGTCTGATCGGGAAGCCGACGAGTGCTGATAGAAACCGTAGTCGTCAGTTCCGGTTTATTGATTGAATATAGTTTAACACCGAATCAGCAATTTTTCAGCCATGCTTCGGCGGACCATCAGTTTAAATCGGATTTTGAAAGTTTTTGGTTTCTCTGACGCCCCCCAGTGAGCCTACTCTTTTTCGAACTCCAGAAAAACGATCTTTTACGTGCCAAGGGGGTTGTCCTTGACAGTACTTCTGTGATGTGACTTATAAAGTACAAAGAAAAGTATATGTAATATAATCTCTCGAAGTGACTGTGTTCAAAAGATCTTATATCAATGGAGCAAACGAAAATATGATTATCAGATGGTGACATGAATCACATTAAAGCAGAATGAAATTCAATAAACGGTCTTTGTGACATGACCCGGTGAGTTTTCCTTTGAAGTCAAGCATACTGTAACTGCGATACAGAACACTTTTTGTGGGCGTTTCTTATGCAAATGAGCAGAAACTGTACTATATCTGCAAAATATCAACGATACAGTACGGTTTATATTTAGCGATGACGGAAAGCTGTATCCATATACAGACATACCAATCGTTCAATTCGCCATAGAACTGTTAGTATTTACTCAAAAATTGAAGTGAATTAAGAATAAAATTTTACAACGTAAAGGTATTATTGTCGGATTCAAAAATTTTAGAAAGGAGGGAGTGGGGAAGTTCACAAATTATTACTTTGAACCCCCCCCCCCCAAAAAAAAAAAAAACGGAAAATCGTATTCCGTGGGGTTATATTTATAATCAACCAACACCTATGTGCGTCATTTCGTTACTTGTTGACGAATTAAAAAGCGTATGTATACAAGATTAGGAAAAAAAATAATTTACGAAAGCGAAAAAGAAAAAAAACTCAAAGGAGGTGGGATGGGGGCACCAGTGAGTGCTGTATTCCCCTTTTTATAGTTACTCTACATTTTAATGAAAACATGATCGTAAAATACCCCCCTTTTCCTTTCATCTGCTTATTTCAATTTGTATATGACGACCGGTGGAGGACATTGTCGGACATTTCTCTCAGAATCTACGATCTCCCGAAGCATTTTTGTTTCAAAAATATTCCCACATGATTCTTATATATCAAAATGTTTTGCATTAAATCGTAGCTTAAACTGAAAAAAAAAATGTCAGCAAGAGCTGCATAGAGAAAAAAAAACCCTGCGCAATCAAATCTAAATAAAATTTTTGGAGAACAAATTAATTTATGCATCCCTTAAATAATTATTTTAAAATGATAGATACCTGCACGTCCATCTCACTCGGCATTTCAGTTGCGAATGCTTAAAATGGGATACTAAATCAACTTTCTGCAAAATCATCTGATTGGTTGGGAGGTATGTACCCAAACACGCATGTAAATTAGTGAGGTCCTTGGAAAGGTCATGTCACAAGTCATTTAGAATACTCGTTTCTTACTGTATCAGAGATACAGTGCGG